>NW_025781948.1:0-100225 GCF_021130785.1 Homalodisca vitripennis | reverse complement strand
AAACCCTTGTTGCATGCCACTGTAATAATTACAATACATTATGTAATTTAAAGTCTCGAACCAGAGGTTACTTTATAAACAAACTGACCTCTCTAACATTTTTAATGTATGATTTTTATTCTATTAAAATTAGAGCTTTATGTTTCATTGTTAGTAATAAAATTATTTTTATTACGTTATTAACGCAGAGGATAAAAATGTTATGTAAATGTTATTCTGACTATAACCACATATTACCATTCTACAAGCGGCTCTGATTAAAGTTGTGTCTGTTATACTATATATATAGAAATATAAACATAAGTATATTTTTTATAAACAGATAGTTTACAATGCAGATTTTATGTAAAGTCAATGCAGCAAGCTCATAAATATTTTTACAATTATGAAGTATTATAAATAGGTACCATATTATTCTACGAATTAATTCCTTTTCAAAACTAATTAAAAAGAGAGCTGTTTATATTGTGAAAGAACGTTATAAAAAATATTTTTAAATGTTTAAAAATATTATGCGAATAAGAAAAGGACTTAAGTAAACCATTATAGACCCTCAAATAATTAACTTCAAAAGAACACCAAAGTTTTAATATAATTTGAAACCAATAATGTCTCAAATACTTTCACTTTTCACGTTATATTGGAAAAAGTTTATCTCTAGCTCACAATAAGTTTTTGCTCGGCTCACTGGGTATGAGATCTCAGCGAGCCTCCGATTTATTGTGCACAGTTCACTTTCCAATGTGTTCTAGACGTTGCTGTTCCAAGAATCTTTCCTTTATATTTAAGATATAATTTTTATGGTAAAAGCTGTAATAATTAGCTTCATTCTGAATACATATTTTAAAAATTGAAGTCGTAAGGTAATGATTATTCGCGGACCTTAAATTTATCCACCGAGGCTCGCAATCCTAATCGTAATTTAATCGTATTATAAGGCTCACAATCCTATAGTGCAACTGATATCTTGTGCATAACATATTCCTCATAATTTATGTCTTGAGAAAATATCGACACTATCTTCTGATTTCTCTCAAAAGTGTGATTGAAAATCGAGGATACAATTTATCACTTTACCCAGAGTGGCCACAAAAACACTTTATAACTTAACATACATGTTGAAAATAAAATCAAAACAATTTATTGCGACTTTTCGTTGTTGTTAAATTTTATTACAAATGCCATACGAAATAAAATTCCAGACTGAGTAAACTAATCTTAAGATCAGCATATTGGTATGCAGTGTTTGTTTTTCTTGAAGCATTGTTAGCATGAATTTACCTATTTCTATTCACCTTGTTACAATCTACTCGAAGATAGAAAACATAATTTATGGCTTACAATTTAATTGTTTTTATGGAATTGTGAAAATAAATGTGTTTTAAATTGAACTTAGTACGAGGAATTAGCTTCTACATATGTATAATTTTATATAAAGGCAGAACCTTTCAAGAATACCAACTTTCTTTATTTAGTATGAATTAATACTTTTATAAGTGTAAATTTGTATAATTTTTTGTTAAATAAACAGGATGTTTCTTAGTAAATTGGTAATACACTGTTAAATATCTAGACTTTAATTTAATATTTATAATATGAATAATAATGTGTAATTATTTTATGTTTTAAATATTAAAAAGAACCTCTAAACTAATAATGCACAGCTGAAGTTTTAGCGTTGGAAATACTTAAATCCTCACATTCACACAAGTACTTCCACTAACTATATTTTGGATATTTTTACAGAAGAATAATCAAGTTGTTACAAATATCATATTGCATGATGGACTGGTTGAACTTCGAATCGTCTCCTAAAAAATTAGAAGAAAGTTATTATATTTATTAGTATATTCGTAATTAAAAGTCATTATTTAATTACGTTTTTACTTTGGTTTAAAGGGGGGATCCTTAATAGATACCTACAGTGTACCGCTTATCCTTGACAGTCCTCTCAGGCATGTGAGGCTATCAATGTAACTAACAAAACCTCCCGCCCTACGACCTTCATTCCGCAAGAGTCGGGACCACCAGTCTGTATTACTTTAGCTCTTGCAGGGTATTTTAGCTTTCAGTAAATTCATCACATCAATTTTGAGACGGTTTATTCCCATAGCTCGTCTCTGGCTATTCGTGTCATGATTTTCTTAATTATTCAAGCTACGTCCTCTGATGCCCCTTTACTCTCCTACATCTTCTCCACAATGCTGTCCACAGTGAGTTGCTGCACCCCATTTAATTTCTCTGTCTGCCACGGACTGCGTACAAGGAATGTATGTTCCGCTGTGTCATCAGCCTCATGTCAGTACCAGCACTTTGCAGTTTGGCTTTTGTCTATCTTGTGTAGGTAGCTGCGGATATAGTACGGTATTTTCTTTTCTTCTATTTTTATAGCCTACCTGGTGCCACGTTTGAACAAATCATAATTTTGTAGGCCTTAGAATAATACCTTTTTCACATCTCTCTTAGTTGTGTTCTAGGGACATTATTTTTATTGTTGAAATACATTGTAGTTAGAAAATTATTAGTATTAGAAGCGATTTGTAGCAACGATAATAAATCTGACAAATCAAAACTTATCATTATAAGACATCGTTTTTACTGTTCTCTATTTTGTAGTGCGATTCGTTTACAACATTTAATACCTTTACCTTAAATCATGATTGATGAAGGAGAATACTCACGTCAGCTCTGGATGTTTGCCAACACGTCGCGTTCCTGTCATTCGCTCAATTGTCCCTGAGTTAGCGTAGAATTATGCCAAGTAGAAGATCCTTCCTGTTTTGGACAGCTTAAAACGTTTATACTATAAAAATTATACGTGAGATTTACTTTGTGATTTATAGAAAGTGTTTTAAAATGTGTGTGGTATTATCCATTATATCTGGAGGAATCATGCTTGTAATTTTTGTAGTTACTTATAAAAATAAATTACAAGGAGATGAAATCAACGTTCGCATCGAATCAGTCCTTCCCATCAAATCTGATTCATGTGTTAAGACTCGGTTTCTCCCACATTGCTTTAAGATCGTGTCAGCCAACTTCGTAGTGCGCTCAACTGTGCTCCTGATGAGACAATGAGAATAAATATTCTTCTAGATTAGTCTATTTTTGTAATCTGGGTATATCTAATGTCGAAAAGATAAGGAAGGTTTTTTTAACTACTTAGTTCTTTGTCGCCGACAATTTGTTTGGATCGCATTAGACTAAAATGACTCCATATTTCAGGATTCAAGTATAAAATATCATCAGATTTCAGATTCTGCATATATGAGGAAGGTAAACTGGAAATATCTACGTACTATTCTATAGCATATTGCGTGTGTTTATATTACATATTATTACAATAAAAGTCAGTATACAATTTGAAAGATAAAATAAATCTGTTAATAGTGTACACAATCAAGTAGAATTGATGAATAATATAGTGAAATTGTTTATGTTAATCTCTTCAAATACCACATATTTACAAAACACTTGTTTATATTTTGTGAATGAGTCATTACTCTGGTCTAAAATACATCACGGTCTCTTGTGAGCAATGGTAATGCATTTTACTTAAGTAGTTTATTTTCTACTATCCGGGACTACTTAAAAATAGAGTAGTTAGGCATAATGATGTATAAATACAAAGACTAAATAGTGTAAGACCTGAGCCAGGTACTATAAAAAACTAGAAATCACTATTAATCTCCGGCGTAAAAATAACTAAAAGTATAAACTTAAATGTTTTAAACGGAAAAATACATTCACTGTATTGTAAACCCAACAGTGTAATGAGAAGGCATTGCTGTGGACAGGATTGAGGTTTGGTACTGATATGGATACGTGAAAGGTAGAAAGCCTGAGAAGTGGAAATGAAAATTACCACCAAAGTTTAATGTTTGGACCTTTGATGTTCAGATTAAGTCCCGTACCTATTCACGAGCTCATATGAGAGACTTTTAACTTATATACGACTTGATGAATGTATCTTGCATTGGATTGATGGTGAAAGTAAAGGTTTGGACGATCTTGAATGTTTCTTTAGACGTGTGAACATAGATGAATGTATGTTTTTCCATTCAAACGTATTGAGAACATGTATTGATGGATCGTATGTGTAAAATTTATTTCATATAGAATTGGCAAAAATCCTATTTACTTTGCTTTGTAAATTTATATATGATCAAACTGTACCCACTCCTATAAAACTCGAACCTTTATCTCTAACTGACGAGAGTAGAACGGGCGCCACTTTGGCCGTAACATGGGCTCTTATGGAGTTATTCTGGACCAATGAGAAAGCAGCAATGGCGGCTAGGCCACGCCCCCTGCCCCCCTCCCCTCCCCCCTCCCACACCCCCCGCCCCTCCTAGACCCCCTGCGACGACCCCCCAGCCAATGGGAGAGCAGCAAGCCCCCCACCTTACGAGAGCGATGGCGGACGAGCGATGGCGGACGAGCGATGGCGGACGGTGTCATGGCGGATGAACAAAAATTTGTGTCTCCGGCGGCCGGTATCCGAACCCGGGCCCCTACGAATGCGAGACTGTCGCGCTGACCACTGGACCACGGAGACGAGTTGTGCGTGGCGGCGCGATATGGCTGTACGTGCGGCGCGGGGCGCCCGGCGTTATCGGCGATCAGCTGTAGTTTCTTAGCTTTGCGACTGCGGTGCTGCTATCTGGTAGAGACGGCTCACAACATACTGGTAGCGGCAAGTGAGGACGTAAAAAAAAGTATGCCTACTGTAACACTATTGTTCTTAGCGTACGTGTGCGACTGCGGTGCTGCTATCTGGTAGAGGACGGCTTACAACATAATGGTAACGGCAAGTGAGGCCGCAAAAAAAAAGTATGCCAAGCCATCCAGGATTTGAACCCTGGTCCCGCGGAACGTAAGACGAGCGCTTAGACCACTCGGTTGGCATACCTTAAGAGCTCTCTCGTGTAGGCGAGCATAACCTCGTTACAGCACATGGTGTGACAGAGCGGATACAGCTGTGCATTCCAATGACTACAACTACGCATGTGTGTACCAGACCATCTTACTCTGTAACATTGTGACAAAGCGAATGAAGCTACACAACACACATGTAGACACTTACGTAAATCCCACCCCGGACAGGGTTTGGGACTGTCCGGGTGCGTACACCCCCAGGTTAAGGCATCATATGGTGCACAAAGTCGGTCCAGAGATACTGGTTGTTACACTGCGTACCACATAATGCCTCCCTCCCTTTTTAGGTGGGATTCACTTACCTGTATTTAACGTCCATCGTCTGCTTGTATATGGCGAGCCACTGTAGACAGAAAGAACAAAAACACATTGCCGACCGCGATGTAAAAAATAGGCCGGGAGGCGGGGGGCGTTGCAGAAATAACACACGTGTTGACGACCGTACTACATTTATTAAAAGCGTTCTGATTACATACATTTCCAAATCTTAACATCTACCAAAAGTCCGTTAACACCCGTACATCTAACTTTATACCTTTTAGACGACGTCATTTCTTGTAGATCACTGTCATCTAAAGTCTTTTCAAATCTCACTGGTAGAAATGTGACGGCTGTTTTGGTGCTGTCCACTTCTACGAGTAACATCACTGCCTTCCGGTCAAATTTAGTGTCCACCTTCTTTGCCTCCAGGATCCTGTAGCCAGCTTTCCGTGTCAACTCTTTTATCGCCATCTTTGGTGTGGGTTCACCATGCTTCTCCAGGGACGAAAGCTTTGTAGAAAGTTCCATTTTTCAATCTGTAAAGGAAAAACCGACAATCTGTATAGCGAATAATCTTAACAACGAGTTCATCGTAAAACTGTTAACTTGGCTAGCGGATTGAGAATAACTATGCGTGAGCAACACACCGCAAATAGAGAGCGCAGTCGAATATCTTAAAGAAAACAGTTAAATGTGTAGTGTAGTCACTTACCTGTAATGAGAGAGCGTCGACACGTAGACGAAGAGTGACTGTGACGATCACCTTGCCACAGGTAGTATATACACCTTGGAATGAAAGTGGAGGTAGTCGCGGCTGTGGTCGTGGCAAACTGCCAAGCTGAATATAGACAGGAATGCAGCGTAGTTGACCCACGTTTCCATCACCACGGTAGGCTTTGAGCCAGGCCGTAGGGGTCTCGGCGCGTTTTTTATTATAGTGAGTTTCCCCAGGAGGCCTAATCTCACTTAACAAAGAACACTGAACACGTTCAAGTTCTCAACTCAATGCCGAACCTCTCTCCGTGTCACCTCTCTTTGCGAGTGGGCCCCAACCATCGCCCACTCTGTCGTGATGGCCACTCCATAACAAATTTGCCACCTCCGAAAAAGTAAACTTTTTTTTTTTTGGTGTCCTTGCGAGACCGTTTAGCGAGTCCGTTAAAGTTCTCAACTAAATGCCGAACCTTTCCGTCTCACTGTCAAGTACTCGCAAAAACTTTTATATTTTGCAAGTGTTTTTTCTGCCCCACGTGAGCTTTGAAGTTTTCAACTTAATGCCAAACTCCTTAGCTCTCGCAAAGGACATTTTTTCCAGGAGTAGTTCTCAACTCAATGCCGAACTCCTCCTCCTCCTTCCGAGAAGGACATTTTTGTACTAATCTACATTATACTACTAGGCGGACGCGACAAGTCACTTTACTTGGTGAAGCCTTTCAATATGACTTGTCTCATCCAGGTGAAGCTGAAGCATCTCTCAGTCGGTTTCATACAAGCCACTTTACTTGGAGAAGCCTTTCAATGTGACTCGTTGTAACTTACAGAGGATGAGCGAGATCCGATTCTCAGCAAGATTCCTACAAGTCACTTTACTCAGAGAGGCCTTTCAATGTGACTCGTGAAACACAAGCAGAGAATCGGTTGTTGACCACTTTACTCGGTGAAGCCTTTCAATGTGGTCTATCGTAAAACTGGAGTTTTTCTACGGGACACATTACGCTTCATCACTATAATAATTACAATGGTCCTGAAGAAACTTTCCACTAAGGTTTTGGTACAATAGTATGTAATCCCAGTCCAGCTGTTCAGCAAAATCGTGTATAAACTGCTCCGATAGAACCTGGTGACGACTTATTACTATCCAACAGTAAGTGTCAAAGTTCGGCATCATTTCACGTAAAATGAATTCAGGAAGGCGAGCATTTTCCAAAATCGTGGTCCAAATTACTTTATGCTGAAATATTCTCAACATGTCAAACGAAAAAGTATAATTTGCCGATAAAAGCTTCCAATTCAGAAAGCGACTAAAATTTCAAAATGAACGCATCAGTGAGCACACCGACAGGCACTTTGGGCTCTCGAGAAATGGAGGGTCCCATACAGCAGCGGTAGCAGCAGCAGCTGTACTCGCCATGCTGACACGATGTAATCTCAACAGTGACCGTGAACAGAATGACTACTAAGCGGACTGGTGAGTCTGTTTATTCAGGATTTCAAAACGACATCTAGCAGCGTGCATTGCACACCGTACATCTTCATCACGGCCGCTGTGTTTGCGGTAGGGAGCAGCAGGAAAACCGATGCGATCCTTTACAACTGCATAATGTACTACTGTCATAACATGCCAGGTTGTCTAGCTCACAAACGTTAGAGTGAAAAACCGTCTTAAAAATTTCGCTTTCTCATGACCACGTGTATAAATTATGGTAAACGGCTTGCACAGGTTGCGAATGACACTTCCACTGTAAGGGAAATCGCCTTCTTCCCACAAGATCTTGTGATAGTTCTTCTCTAACCACAGAGCTGTTGTACGCATTTTCTTGTTTAATCTCTCCCTAGGAAACGGAGGTTTGAAAACAATTTGACATTGAAATGAATTTAGCCACAATGGCAAACTCTTTGATTATAAACGGTTTTTTGTTACCTTGAAAAGCTTGAAATTCAACTACTGCCACATTCATCGCCGCTGGAATGTGGCCAACGTTTGTAGCACTGGACGTCATCAAAAAGTCTGTCGCAAAGGTGACGTGGTAAAGCCTCAGGCGGATCAAACGTAACCCTCGTCCGGACTTCCGTTGTTAGGCAATGCTAAACACATCACCGACGTAAGATCTCAATAGATCCTCCGTTAAAAACAACTCGTTGATTTGGACGTGTTACGCAGGGCAGACAGTTGGTGAACTGAGTCCACTCGTCTACGGACAGAGTTAATGTATTCTTTCCGTCGTACAGTACAACGTACTGCTGACCAAATACTCTACGTACCACCATATTCTCTCCACTTTCGCTTTTAGAACTACTGAATCTATGCACGCCTGTCGATTCCAAGAGTCCGGTGATTTGGTTCGCGCACCCTAATAGAATGTTGAACATTTCAGGTTTCCAAAACGCAAACGTTCCCCTTTTACCTTTCATCAAGATACCGGACACCGTTGTCGTGATCAACAAACAATCCTACAATCAAGTATTTGGAACAATCAGGATTCAAAAAAGTAAAGAGACTTTAGAAACACACCGGTAACTAGATTCGGGAGATTTCGTTTTGAGCTTTTACGGACTGATTTAACCTTGTCTATTTCCATTGGTTGACTCACCAGCTGGTCCTCCTCCTCCTCCTCCTTGAACACAGCATCAGCGACAGTAGCCAGTATGTCTTCACTCTTTCGCTCCATGATCACGAATGACTCTGTACACCTTGAGCAAACCATTAAGTACCTGACGTATTAGTCACTGGCTTTATACAATTACATACCTCCTCCTCCTCTCCTCCTCCTCCCCTTCTTCCATAGAGGATAGCGTATAGTCACTATCATCTTCTATGACATCGTCGTCGTCGTTTTGCACAGTGTTATCGTAAATTTCATTTAACAGTCTGAATATTTCATCTTTCCGCCTGTCAATCATTACACATACACAAGTGTCTGGTACATCTTGACAATCCGGTGCGGTATACGCACATTCGCAATAATGCATGTAGCCATCACTCGTCCGTTTCATTGTTGTTAAACTGGTGATTGCGGATTAATCTACGGATTTCACCGACCAAATCAAGGACAATATTTTATCTTCCGTGAACCTTCCATCGTGGCGTCCAATTTGAAACTGAAAGATTCTGTCATTTGCATCGTGTTTTATTCACGTTACATCATCTTCTTTACCGTGCCCTTGAGCATTGTGTAAACGAAATACGAGTCATGAAGCAGTAGACAGTAGGCTGTGGTGTTGGCCTTGAACGCTTCCGTAGCCTCAAATTCTAGCCGCACATCGACAGGTCCAGACTTGACCGAATCATTTTGGCGTGAACAATCAATCACATACAGAGGTGTTTTATTTTTTAAAAACGTGTCCAGACTGACGTCAGGCCACCGACGACCACCTAAATCGCCATAATAGGAGTTTTGAAATCTTACAAACATTTCGTAGAATATAGCGGTGTCTCCGTGAATGTTGTCATAAGGGAAATATTGTGTATTTAAATACAGGCGGATGTTCGATAACTTACAACTGTCAAAACATGACATGTCTTTCTTTAAGTTGTTTTTCCTTTCTGTCTGGAAAGCTACAATCACGTATCGTGGTTTCTCCAATTGAGAAGAAGTTTTTATAGTCCATGATTGACGTTTCAGTTTTGCGGCAGTACAGGGTATTCGTGCAACTCCCACGATCTAAACGGTATATGTATTGGAGTATCTTTTTCAACTAGACGTAGGATTTTAGCACGAAACAAGTCGGATACAGAGATGTGAGGCACCCGCCAGTACAGATTGGTGATCTTCAACGTGTGGGTCGCTGCGTCATCGCTAATAATAGCGTTGGCATCTGTCGCCGACCGCAGCAGTATCAACTCTTGTTTTACATTCACAATTATTCGCTTGTAATCCTCTGCGAATCCCAACAACAACCTTAAAGGCACAGAAAATGAGAATTTGTTCATTTCTTTCTTTCCACCGGGGCCGAACCAGCATGCATTTTCCAGATTATTTTCGTCTTCCGCACGAGCTGATAATATATTTTTTAACGAACTGGCTATACCTACATTCTTTGTGCGATCAATTTCCACACCGCCAATCTCGTATCGGATATCATCAAAGAGAAAAAGCGATCGCGTTGTTAACCAGAGACACTTTAGTAGCATCTGTTGTACCGTCAGCTTTCTTACCGCGCTTACTGTACCCACAACGTGTAGTGTGCTTTCAAAAGGAGCTGTTATTAAATCCTGATAACCGATTGGTATCCTTATTTCATCGTTATTATTAAACGTGGTTGAAGCATACGGATTATGTGTGTGATATTCCAGTCCGGTAATGATTTCATTGTACTCAGCGGGACTCTCTATATCGAGCATTTTCACGAATTGCGCCGGTGTTAACTTTAAAGCCAAGAGAGCGCAAGAAATTTGCGTTAGCAGAAGTTACCACTATCAGGCGCGACGGTCTAATGACCTGAATTATGTTCACACCCTCCTTAAATACTAGACCCATGAGCACCACACTTTCTTTATATGCAACCTCAAAGATAACGTTTCACCTCTGAGATTCACAGGATTGTTGTCTTGATCTTTAAGCTCGACAGTTATGGTGTGCACCTTCTGAACGTTGAGCGGTAAATAAATCACTGTACCAGGTTGTCTCGACTATTTTATACCCCGGCTCTACTTGTGGAAAGAACTCGTGAATAACGTGACTCTCTACACCGTTATCAAACGAGCCGCGAACAACGTTGCACTCAACTCTTATGCTGTTCACCTTGAGAATATTCACAGGCAGGTCTGAAGTGTGTACTTTATTAGCTTGCAGCACCTTTTTGCTGAAGCCCAATATCGATGCAATTGTGCCTTTCTTGCTGAAATCAATCTGCACGTTGCTTTTAATCTCGGTCTTAAGAGTATTGTTATTTGCATTCAAGCGGACTGTGATCCCCTCCGGTAGTCTCCCCTGTATATAATTCGCAATATCTTCTACTTCGTAAGAACCTTCCTCAAACGTTATCACTTCATCATGGTTTCCGTAATAAAATTTATCGTTTACATTCTTTTCAATATTGGGAATAGAATTGAACGTGCTCAGATCTATCAATCCAATTACGTAATCGCCATCACTGGTGTCGTATGGAGGAAATACGTCACAAGTTATTCTTGAACCTTTCCCGCTCAGGCAAAACATTCTTTCCGCTGAGAAACTCTAAGCACAGATGTCCACATACAACTGAATCAAACCCCTGACGACTTTGATAATTATACTGTATGTCAGCGGTGGGTCCGAAATAGTATATGAGTTCCCAAAGAGGGCGAAGATTTCCGAAACTGTCAAAATAGCTTACATTATGCCGGCGTTTTCTGTAGCAAAACCCAATGAGTACCGTCACCGTAACTTGAGTCCAGATTTAACTATAGCTGACTCGTATTTTCTGGGCCCTGTTTGAGGTAACGTGTCACGCATAAACACCCCCTCTAAAATTGGGAATGCTTAGTTGTTTAGCGTAGTGGATCAACTCGAAATTTGTCAACGGTCTTATCGGGATCGAGATTTTTTTTTACAACAACTCCTCTTCTTCTTTCTAACACCAGCTCCCCTCTTTGGATAAGGTTTTAGGTAAAGGCCCCTACCTTTCGTCTTTCCGCTCTTCTTCTTAACAACTTTCCTTCGTCTCTTCCCACCACCACCACCACCGAAAGCCGTTTTTAGCTTTCATCGCACCAGTTACCGCTAAAGCAGCTGCTCTTTCACCTAAAGTCGCGTCTGACGCTTTTACTCTATCCCAAGCCCGCTTTGCCAACTCTTTGTCTGCTTGATTGCGATGCTCCGAGTCACTGTATTTATCGTAAGCTATATCGTGAATACGGCAGGCTTCATCCAATAAATTCACCCCCTTCTCACCCCTAGCGATTCTTTTTTTCAAAAAATGTGCCAGGTCCGCAGAAAGAATAGCCGGGGATGTGTGCTTCAAAAGGTAGAAGGTCAATCGCCTTGTTAATAACACTAGAGATAATACCTCCTGCTCCTCCGATGGTTCGCTTTCGTCTGACGGACACGACCCTTTGCGCTTTGCCATTTTATCCGCGCCGTGGCCAAAACCAGACTGCAGTGTATGGCTTGCAATCACAGTTTATATAATTAGTCTTCCGATCTCATTATTTTCGTTTTGGCGTTTAAGAAAAACGGATATCAACAACGTTTGAACGAATCCACTGGTCTTTAGCGACCGATCTAACACTATCACCAGGAGGAGCGAGACGTATATAGAAAACTGTAAAACACTTCACTTAAGACACGAACGAGATAGTTCATTGTCACAGCATCCTGCATTTCGGTAGGGTCTGCAACTAACCCTAACTTTTTGTTTGCAAACTCCCAACCGTCTTGCTTCTTTGTAACTGTGTTTGCGTTGAAATAGTTGAGCGTCACAGCGTCACGAAGCTCGACAGGATCGGCCACTAGCTTTAGCCTTTTGTTTCCAAGCTCCCAACCATCCTGCCTTTTTTTGATAGTGTTATTTTTGAAGTAACCGAGTGTTAACGCGTCATCGTTTTGTTTAGGCTCCCCAATTTGATGTAATCTAAAGCGCTGGAACTTGTAAGATTTATCCTTTAAATCTTTTGACGGTATGTGTTCGGCCAGTTGAGCGAGTGGTAGAGCATCGTATGGTCTTGTTGTAGCTTTACTTATATTGCTCAATCTCTGTTTCCGACAGTCAATTCCATCTTTCCCGATTATCACCGATTTACTGGTCAGCGTTTGTAGATTTTACGGCGTCGAGATCATCTTCTGGACTTTTTACATGTCTTAGACGCTTCCCGTTAATGTCGTAGTCACCTTCGGCCGTCAGCTTGAATCCATCTCCTTTCGGTCCCCTTAACCCGCCTTTTTCCAAACTGCCTGGATCGCCGTCCAAAACTTGTCAACACTCATTGTGCAAGTGATGGCGAGTCACGAACTTTACTCTTTATAAATATCTTATCCCAGTCGATATATGTATGTGCATCAAACGTTAAAGTGTGCTTGAAACCTACCAACAGCTACGGTACTGTGTACTCTATTGATCCAATGGAACAATTGAACCGCTAAAAGCTTCATAGAATTTTCTTGTGAATCTTTCAAGCTGTTTAACTTGTCGGTTTTTTAAAGTAATCATTTCGGTCTGCAGATCTCCTAACTTACTGATCAACGTCTGTAGATTAACAGCGTCTAGTTCATCTTCAGGGTTCCCTAGATTTCTCAGACGTTTTCTCTGCACGTCATAGTCACCTTCGGCAGTCACATTGAATCCCTCGCCTTTCGGACCTTGTTTAGCCTTTGTACGCTTGAAGCGTCGTCCAAACTTGTCCACACTCATTTTACAAGTGATGAAGACTCCTCCTGTACATTGCTCTTTATAAATATCTTATCCCAGTCAATATATGAGTTTTCATCAGCATCTAAGACGGCGTGGAAGCGAGCTGGAGGTACGGTAGTGTGTATCTTGTTGATCCAGTGAAATAGTTGAACTGCTAGACGTCTTATAGCTTCTTCATTTGTATTTTGTAAGCTGTTTATTTGATCCTGCTGAATAAGCGCTTGATTCTGAAGGATTGCAATTTGAGAGTACAATCTTCTTACATCTTTCTTTAGCTTTTTGTTTACAGTATTCATAACTCTCTGGATGTCTTGCTTCTTCAGAGATTGTGGCCTCTGACCAAACTTATTGACGGTCATCTCATCAATGATCTGAATCTCGCGTTACCATCACCTGATATAGTCTTTGATTCTTTCAATTCTTCAATGATATTTATAATCTCGTTCTTGTGGTTCGTGTTTCCAGCTTCAGCGGATGCCACCAACAGCCTAAGACGGTCGCACAACTCATTTGGATCGTTCCAGTAAACCGTATCGGGATCTGATAGTGATTTAGTCACACTATGAGCTTTCCTGTCAGCTCCAGAAGAACCCTTAACTACTTTTGGAAATAAGTCTGAAATTACATACTTATACTTGAGCGACGTGTTGCGATTGATAACTCCATTTGGGTTATAGTTTCTTTTATGAGCGCTAGTTTTCTTCAGTATATCTTTGTAAGCGATTTTGTCTTCGTCATTGTAGATTTCATCATCCGGTATTCGCTTGAAAATCAACTCGTACAGACCCTCTTGTGGCTTATACGCCACATCATCTATTCGAATACTACCGTCCTCATCAAACTGCAATTCCTTATTGCCAACCATTAAAGTATTTTTTTCGTAACGAGGACCGTAAAGATGGTCAATTTTAGATGAACGCCCACCCAAATCCTTCATAAGCTCTTGCATGTACTTTCTGGTCAACGGATGAGCAAAGCTGTCGGCGATATATTGGGACGCCGTCTGTAGACCCGTAGGTGTTGAGAGCATTTTTGTAATTTCGCTGTTTCCACCATCACCTTGGTCGTCTGTCTCAAACACTTCTTCTGCTCCAGAATCAAGTCTAGTGGAGACCGATGGTTTTAAATGGGGAAGATTCGGCGAAGAAAATACATTTGGTAGAAACTCTGAGTTTTCATCATCGTCATCATCTGCATCATCTTCCTCTTTCTTGATTTCCTTCTTGACATCGGTGTGTAAAGTGCGGGTCTCCTTGGTGTCACGCAATTCCTTGATCAACGGCTGGTATTGCTTTTCAAACATCTCCTCGGACTCCAATTCACCCCGCTTAAACCGATTATACTTTTGTTTTATAGCTTTCTTTAATTTTGATATCTCCGTCATAAGCTGCTTCTTGTTTCGCGCCATGATTGACACTGAACCCACAGCCTGCTATCTGTTTATTTATATAGGATTTCCTCATCTGTTCGAAAAATGATGAAGTATCGAATAATCTGCACTCGTCATACCGCGGAACTAGCCTTACCTCCACTCTATCGTCAAACCTTACCCTCTTCATGGTAGTTCTACTTGTCTAAAAAACAATGCCCGCTTCTTGTGTTTTCTAATGTAACGAATCACTTCTTTAAGTGAAACACCAGAGGTCAATGGTAGGCCGTAGTAATATCTGTCTGTCTCAGGATTGAATCTGGGTATGCGTTCTCGTAGCGTCATATCTCTAAAAATAAATGTTCTTTTAATACCGTGCCGCCACTGAGGGATCTCAGCGACCGTATACTGATCGTTTGACACTGTTCTGTCCATATATTCCTTCAAACGTTGAATAGGTCGATCAACGTTAGTGTTGTGCAACAGATATGAGTTTAGAAGAAGAAACTCATCCGAGTTTGCGCCGGTAAATTCATGCCAGCTTCTAAACAGGTTTGGTTGCGTTATTTTATACTCACCGGTTTTCGTTACCAAAGAGATGCCGAATTTTTCGCACTGCAGTGGTACTGTGGGTAATGCAATTTTCAAGAAATCTGCTGTGTACAGTCCTTGACATATGTTGTTCACTGCAGCAAACGGTTTACCCCGCCTTCCCATTACACTACTAGGCATTGGGCCGTAACTTACATTGTAACTTATGTTTAAGTAACACCGCGACCGCAGTGCACGTCTATAGAGTGTAACGGGGGATCTAACTGGTATACTGCGCTCAGTCAACACTATACACTTAGTGGCATAAGGTATATCACAAGCATACTTCAACATCCTTAAGTATATCTGAGTAAAGTTCAAACTACCGTGACTGTTACTGAGTTTCAATATCGGCTTGCCAAAGAGGTCGGGGAACGGTTCTAAACCGAGACAGTAGGTTCATGGGTTCACGCACCGTACCGTTTAGCATGTCCTCATGGTAAATTACCAATTTCAATAGGTACATTCTTCTCCTGACACTCGGCTATAAACGCTATCCACCTATCTCTGTTGTATATACGCTGGCTAGATGAAATCATCAACAGCACTATTGGCGGTAAGCTCCTGCTGTAGCAACCTGGTCTTCTATGACGCCAACAAAGTCTATTATACGCATGACCGTGTGCACCACGTCTACTGCAATAGTTACCGCAAAACCTTTTCTTATCTGCGTAATACCACGTGCAAAGATTAGAGCTTACCTTTGTAAGTCTCTTGATACCACCGCAACCGGCATCTGCATACCTTCTAACGTCGTTGTAGTAATAGATCCGCGTACTCATAGTGACTCAAGGAAAGTGTCAACCCCAACGCGGTATCTGCCCTTATAAAGGTCGCGATCCTTGTCTATGACAAGAAATCCATGCTTGTCATTCCACGCTAGAGTGCATAGTTTTTTCAAAGAGTCATACGGCATGTCTGTATTGATGTGATCAGCGTACACGTGTTTTAAGATTCATGTCATCCTGTTTAAAGAGTATTAAAAAATTTGCATTGTCTCGTATCAGTTGTTTGGGGATCCTGCTGTACGTTTGGCCAAGATAGAAAACATCGATATTGTTGTGACGGCCCATAGTGAAATAAGCGCGGATGTTGTCATGCTTTTCACACGCTATGTCGTCGAAAAACCATAATGGAATGCGGTTTGGCTTCGCTAGGACTTATAACGGTGTTATTGTCATCTGAAGGAAAGTAACCAATCTCTTTAGGCAATACCTTTGCAAGAAATTGGTATTTGGGTTGATAAAGTGATTTAGAAAAAACGTACACGTTCTCGTAAACAAGGCCGTTTGGATCAAACAAGAGGTTGAAACAGCACGTTGGTTTTACCGCAATTAGAAGGCCCTGCAATAATACAGCGTATAGAGTTTGGTAGGAGAAGACCGTGCTTGCTTTTTTCCAAAATCTCCCCCTCCACCCACATACCGGTCAAAATTAGACACGGGTAGCTCCAGAGACTGCTTCACGACACGCATTCCAGCTGTTACTGACTGCGCATCGTAAATATCTATGTTTAAATATAGCTTGCACCAGCAGTCGCTCTCTCTCTCTCTCTCTCTCTTGGACGGAACATTAAGTCCTCAGATAATATGCTTCTTGTCTATCCACGTATCACTTGTTTTATCGAAACCTGTCCATCTAACAAGTACTTTATCTTTTTTTCTTTTTAATACTTTTTCAATTAGATAAACGTCACCAGTTTTTGCTTTGGCTAGTTCCTCTTTGTAAAAACCACCTTTTAACACAGTCCCGCTAGAGTCCATCAGAATGTATGTCTTTGGATTGCTCGGTTTCACGGCGAACACTGTGAATATTTCATTCGTCCAGTTCGGCATGTAACCTTTTTTAAAAACACGCTTGTACTTGCTAATTCTTACTTTATCGTTCACGTTGAACTTTGACTCGATCTGTTTTTTCCCTTTATTTCTTCTCGATTTTTCGATACGCGTCAGAATAAGCTTTACGTGTTTTTCCCTCACATCCTTCGGTTTCATACCGATGCTCCTGTGAACGGACGCGTTGTACTCCTTAACTATTCTCGGTAACATGGAGAGCCACTCGTAATTACCTCTAGCAGTAAACAGTTTCCACATTTTTTCTTTTAGCGTCCGATTGAGCCGTTCTACTATACTTGCTTTAAGCTCTGAGTAAGTGTTATAGTGATTTATTTCGTACGCCGTCATCAGTTTGGTTAACATGAATGTTGAACCATTCTTTACCCTGATCGGTCTGAAAGTTCTTCATCTTATGCTTCTTCAAAATTGGTTCTAACGCTCTCGCTACCTCTAATCCGGTTTTTACTTACTCTTTAGCGGTACAGCAAAAGCAAACTTTGTTAAGCAATTTATCATCGTAAGTATGTATTTCATACCTTTGTTTTCACCAGCGTACGGTAGCATCTCTACAAGATCCGCTTGGTACAAATCGTCTTTACCTTTTAAGGTGACGCCACGCCTCTTGAAATTGCGACGAGCCGGTCTGTGTAGCTCGTTAGCTATTGCTTGACGCTTGTCCATTACGCAAATGATGAATATCTAAGTAATCTTTTATATTTAACCCCCCTAAATTCTACAGCCCCTCCACCGCTGTAGACCGTGGCATGCTCCAAAAGACGCTAGTTCATGCCTCCGTTATCCCCCTGGCATTACCGATGGTTGTCAACACTCTGATCGACTGTCAACACGCCGACCGGGAATACCCATACAGCCCCAACCAACGCTGTATGCTGTGATGGGACAACGAGTTCCCACCTCCCTTCCTTGTCCGTTGAACAAGGGTATTCTCTCGAGCAGCGATAAAGACCGAGAGTATGATACTATATTCCCTTTAGTAGTGGTGGTGGTAGGATTGTGGAAAGAGTTTATATAATCTAGAGTCTGCAGAGGCATAAATCGGATTAGTGGCTGAAATTAGCCTTATTGCATACTTCATATCATTATACACCTGCTGACGTAAACACGGGTTTCCGAGCGCTTTAAACAGGGTGGTGGACGCTAGAGGTGCCCGTCCAGTGAAGGTTTCACCCATCTACATGCGTGAGTCCTCGCACCTTACATGGTCACACCTCGTAACGACCGAAGGAAAAAGTTTGTTTCTACGGTGTTTAGACCAACCTCCTCGTCACCCCGGCTCTGGAACCGCGAATACAACAGCGCAGGAAGTGCGTCACAACATGTGTTGACCACATGTGCTAGTAGAGGCGCCGTTCTGCCACGTATCCCGCTCTCAGTACTGAGTTCGGCTCCGTGCAGAGTGCTACCAATTATTCTTGGTGCGTATCACCTATACTCGTTTCTCGTTGATACGTTTTTAATAATACCACTATCACGATCATCCTCTGCGTCATCCGTGGTCTCCAGTGCTAGTGATTAGTAGTTTTTTGCGGAATTCGCAATCAGGATATTCGGGTGGTGAGGAAGATGAAGAACCAGAATATTTCCGGTGTCGTGGTGATGGTGGATGGAGTACGACTAAAGGGAATACAGTACAGAGGTAAATTTTATTCATTATTTTCTCATTTTCGCTCCAAACTCAATTCGACTGTGACAATAGACTCATTACTTGTTAACATAATTCTGTATTGTCAGCATAAGGTACCATCTAACTGGTTTTTGACATTTTACAATAACCATAAGGCAGGGTTCCATACTCACCTTCGCGTCTGCGTTTTGGACCTGTAATTTTGAAAACCTTTGTCTCTTTGGACAGTAACTATTTGCCTGGACTTTGTTCTCCTAATTCTGTTTTCTTCAATATCGAGTGTTACCCAGGTTTCACTAAGAACCATTTCTTTAAGTTTTTCAAAATTTTAGATTTTTTGAAGTTTTTAGGTTAAGAGTGAGACCCTTGATTTTGCAGACAGATACAAAAATCGTTTTTGTTTGTGGAAAAAACGCGATAAGCATACGTCTTTGGACCACCGGAAACAAATTCTACAATATGAGATCCGGGACCGTAGTCTTTAGCCAGCTCGTCTGTCATCTGCCCTAGGTAGTCGCCGGTATTTACTCTGTACAAGCCATTTTTTGTATACGTACACAACACTGTCTGTATCGTAGTACAATACTTGTTTACCCAGTGCCTCCAGATGATCATAAAGCTTTTAAACGGGCTTGACTTGTAGTGTAGGCAGCTAGGACAACGTTTACAGTGGCTAATGACTCGCCCACTTCTTCTAAATGTTGCCAGCTTACCAGGACAACGTCATCGTTGATTTCCTGTATTCTGTTTACGGCAACGCTAGAATCCATACACAGCTTAAACAGTTCCTCAGGGTCTCTGGTGATGAGCGTTTTTGTCTGGTTTTCTCTCTGCCCAAACTTACCCCAGAACGAGTTAAGCATTAACTTTGCTAGAGAGCGGAGGCCCTTCGTTTTTCTCTATCTTTGACGGATCAAGCTTTACTCCCTCGTGGTCGTAATAATCCTGCACATATTTTTCCTTTTCTTCGTCTGTCTGACACCATGATGGATAGCCTGACGCCTCTTGTTTTATCTTTAGAAATTTGTCGATAAAGTCTGTAAAACAATCCGCCCGTTTCGAAAGTGGCTTACGTTGTACTCCCACAGCTCGTACATTTCAACAACTCTATAGCCTTTTTCAACTGCCTTCCGTACTTTCATCCATCGTCCATGTGCCAATCAACGCCCTTTCCTCGTCACTGTGTTGACAGTCATCGTTGTTGAGCTCTTCGCCACAGACATTGCACAGTACAAAACATTAATTTGTCATTCATTCTAGCTGGAAGCACTGGATGATAAAGATCTTTTGGAGGTAGCATTTTGCACTTTAGCAAGCCCTCAACCTGCATTCCCCTCTCTCTGCACTCTTTGTCACCAATATAGATGGTAGGATGGGATATCGGATATTTACCGTGTTTACAAACGTAGGGATATAGGGAGCATACGTCCACATACTGTATTGTCTCATCTTCCGTACACTTGTAATACGTCATGGCATTTCCGGTTCTTCCTCCGAAAAATGCGTCTCGTGGATTGAGCGGTAAGGTGTTTCAACACGGGATGGTTTTCCAAATATGTTAGCTCCTTTTCTGATTTTAGTTTATTAAAGTCACACTGCCACATCTCTACCACCTCATAAGGTGTACGTGACAGCTTCTCGATTTTGGCTCTTGTCCTCTCGTATCTGAGTTCGAGGGTGTCAGAAGGATCTTCTTTCAACGGTTCACCTCTTTTGTACGGGAAACACTTTGGACATCCGTGATAGTAACAACCTTGAAATTCATATATTCTGTCTCCATCAAATCCATCCACCTTCATTCCCTCAATGTTGACCTCTCGCTCTCTTCCTGCGTGCTGTATTCTAACACCTCGCCGCTCTTCTTCCCACGTCAACCATTGTAAAGAAATGCCAGAATGATTGTCCACTAATCTGTATCCTTTCTTTGGCAATATTCCGATTGTTTCAGGCTTTAAGAAATTACGTCTAAACGCTAGGTTACATGCGCTAGCTATGGTGACAGCTTCCAGAAACGGGTCGACATTGCATTCGGCTAAAAATAGGGATCTAAATTTAATACACGCCTTTGCCAGTATGTCAACGTCAGAGATGCAATATTCTATCAATTCCTTCTGAAAGTCAAACACATAGTTATTGCATACCTGTTCATTGTGCCATTTCTCGAAGTCTTTGTAGTTCTTTTCAAACATTGACTCTGGGCAATAGAATACTTTTGCTGGTATCGGTCCCACGTAGTTTTGGTTTGCGATCGTGTTGAACAGATGAGGGAAGTAGCCTTTCTTCATTTCGGGACCAAGATCAAAGGCTTTAGGAAGAGCGGACAGTGACATGGGAAAGTAGTTGAGAGAGTCAATGAAACGTACGTTGTCAAACTCCAGCAAAATTACTTTTGTCCCACGAGTAATGACTTCCGGTGTGAATTTGGTCTCTTCCAGAATATATCTCAAGATGAATTGGAAGTCGAATCCTTGTCCGTTATGAGCTATGACGCACACGTCTTTGTATGGTTTGCGAATTTCCATTACATAGTTTCATAAAACTGGATATTGGGTCTTCCTGAAAGATTTTTCTGCGTTGGAGGCAGTTTTCACAAAAACTCGTTATTATTTTATACATTGGCTACAGAACTGTTCTGAGACGCACAAGTTAGCTTTGTGAACCTTGATGTCAGGCTCGTTCTCTAAACATTCGTCCTGACGAGTCTCCAGGTCAAAGAATATGTACAGAAAGTTATCATTCTTAGTGGGTACTTTGTTTTGGCGCATGTAACATTGATGATTAGCGGGTTTAAATTCTGCGCAAGTGCTACAATATACTTCACCGCATTCATGTTGTGTTTTTCTATGTTTCTTGTATATGTTTTTCTCACAGTCGAGACACTTCTGTACGTTTTTGCAGAGATCACCTTGGTGAGCAGCAAAGCAGCGCTGGTTTTTAAAGTGACGATTACACTCAGGGCAAGTTATTCCTGAATGCTCGAGCTTGCAGGGAGGTGAGATTGTGCTACAAGCAGAGCAGACATTAGAACATCGGTGATCACCTCTGTGGTCATACGGCACATGACAAGCTTCACAATAGAAATGGCAAGCGAAAGCTGCTGTCAAATTAGTTATCACGTTGAAGTGACCTTTGTGAAACAACAAGTTTATTTTGTATGAGGCTTCCGTATTGTTACCCACTGAAGTATACGTCCCGCCCTTTTGCATTATAGCTGAATACTGTTATGTTATATTTCTTCAAGTGGTCTTGAAACTTTTCAAGTTCAGCTATACCAGCCCCCTCTTCTGAAATATTAACTCTTGCCTTTGCCATTAGTTTCTGTGCTCTAAATGTTTGTCTCTTAGCCATGTCCTGCCTTATTGCTTTAAGTTGAGGATCTTTTTTGGCATAGGCTTTTGCTACCACTATAGCTCGGGGCAGACACAGATTATCGCTATTCTTAATGACTACGATACCTTTTCGTCCTTTGCACTCTTCGCTGAAGCTATTGTATTTACCGGGCCTATTTCTACCTCTACCTACGGGCAGATTGACAACCGTACAAGACACTTGAAACGTATCACTAGAAGTGACAGATTCAGCGTTACTCTGTACAATACCTCCAAAGATTTTCCATAACACGTCAAGGTTAACTTCATCAGCTGGTCTAAAGGCTACGTATCCCGGATCTTTATTCTTGAAATTTAAACTGTTCAAAGTGAAACCTAGGTAATCTGTATCTGAAGCTTTAGCTTTCATTTGCTCTACAACTTCTCCGAACCCCCGCTTAATCCAATCCAGTTCAGATATTCCTTCAGGAGGACTGTTGAATTTAAACGTTGTCCTCATACCGTAAAGTCTAAACTTTTTGACATACGTTTCACTGGTGTTTACTAAATATACAGGCTCTAGCATATTTACCGACATGATATATGGCTTATTGAGAAATGTAGTTGAGGTTTATGTTAAACAAATATGACAATGTTATTTTAAATTTGTTTAAATGAACGGCTATCGTTGAGATGGTACAATGTAGCTATACACAATGACAATGACAGAATAGTGTTAAGTGAACAAGTAAGAAGCAGGCTTACCACAGTGAAGAGCAGCACGGTTAATGACTGGCCATCGGTTCGGCCGCTCTATTTATATAGCGCTCCGGTAATGTTCGGTAACCTGAGCACCTATAAATAGCTGACTCACCGGTATGGACTGAAGACTAATGATCTGCACGTGGCTCACGTAGCTCCCAGGCTGACGCAATATGATTTAAATGTTTCATGTTGGTTACTGTGGAATGCACATCTGTGTAGTTATTATTGGAGTCGTTGGAATGTGCACCTGCATCCGTCACCGAGAGAGGGAGAAGAGCCGTTGGAATGCACATCTGTGTAGTTATTATTGGACTCGTTGATCGCCGGGCGCCCCGCGCCGCACGTACAGCCATATCGCGCCGCCACGCACAAACTCGTCTCCGTGGTCCAGTGGTCAGCGCGACAGTCTCGCATTCGTAGGGGTCCGGGTTCGGATACCGGCCGCCGGAGACACAAATTTTTGTTCATCCGCCATGACACCGTCCGCCATCGCTCGTCCGCCATCGCTCTCGTAAGGTGGGGGGCTTGCTGCTCTCCCATTGGCTGGGGGGTCGTCGCAGGGGGTCTAGGAGGGGGCGGGGGGTGTGGGAGGGGGGAGGGGAGGGGGGCAGGGGGCGTGGCCTAGCCGCCATTGCTGCTTTTCTCATTGGTCCAGGAATAACTCCATAAGAGCCCATGTTACGGCCAAAGTGGCGCCCGTTCTACTGACGAGAAGTGGAGGCTCGTGAATATGCATGCGATAGATATTCTAATACTATTATAAATATAATTTCTAATTTGGTGCTTGATTTTACCCACTAAACAAGGATAATAATAAAAATAAGAGTGTATTTATAAGTTTATATCTATAAAAGGACCAAGAAAAATTTTATAACAAACCACCAACATCACAACTCCACAAAAAACATTTTGTTTGTTTGTTTAACCTTGAATTTGCTGTAATTTATTTGTAACGAACTTTCGAATCCATATAAAAACTGCAAGCTACTATCTGCTCTTTATTCCTAATATTTGATATTGATAACTACAATTCTTTTACACCTGATGTTTTAAAATTCTCTGTTCCTACTTGTAAATATAAGGGACAGTAATTACTTGTATATATATATATATATATATATATATATATATATATATATATATAATTATTCTGCTATATATATATAATATTTTATGAATATGACTAGGCTATTATAGTGATGTGTAGTGCAATATATAAATAAATGTAACTAGATAATACACCTACCTTTTGTCGCTCTATAAATACCATTTTATTTTTTGCAAATCACAAAATGTTTCACATATTAAAAAAGATTTTATGAATTCTTTAGTTAAAGAGTTATAAAGAATAAATATCGAATATGTTCATATATATGAATGTATATATCAGTAATAACTTTATACATTTTCATTAACCGTGTTTAAAGCAGGATATTTATAAAATACCGTAAACAAAAATTTAAAAACTCTCTTGAACTTCCAACACTCATAGACAGTAAAATAATAATCTGAATAAATTGAAAATTATTTTGTATGTCTCAAAACAATTTAACTCGAACTTTCAAGCTTAATAGGCTCAAAATTTAAACAGAAATTGTATAAAAAAACAATTATATTTTTAACCTTTGATTATATGGCGGAAAATTCTAGTCTGTGGTAACTGTAACAACTGAAACTATACAGTTCCATCCAAAAGAAAGTGGCTATCCCGCCTATTTCTATAATGTTTGACATATTAAAATAAAAATTAACGATTACCTTGACTTAATGTACCACAAATTGATGGCCCTGACGATTTTGAATTAAATATTAGTTAATACCGGATTCTAAAATATAGATTAGCTTTGATCAAACGTATTAAACATAAAATTCAGTTTGTTTAGCAGATTCGTTTTATTAAACAAGGTACAGAGCTGGTTTTAGTGTTATTTTAAAGGAAGAAACTTCAAGTTTTTTTACCTTAAGCTAAAGATGTTCTACGTGGCTTCCGTTGGTTATTCTGCAGACATCCCATCGGTAGGCTATTCTATTTCTTCCCAGACTCACACTAGCATTTCAGGTTCAGCAGCAGCGTAAATTCTTGCTTTAAGTTCAGGTACAGTGGCCAGCAAAGGATGTTCGTACACTATATCTTTTATGAAACCCCAGAAGAAAACATCTAGCGGTGTCAGGTCTGGGGAACGGGGGGCCATGCAATTGGCGCATCACGGCCAATCCCTTGACCTGGAAGCGGTTATTTAGAAAATCCCGGACGTCAGTCAGATTGTGTGGTGGTGCGCCATCTTGCATAAAGAAAACATTTCGTTCTCGGTTCCTCATCGATCTGTGGTATTAAAAATTGTTGCAATATATCAAGGTATACTATCCCATTGATGGTTATCTCTTGCAAAAAAAGGGGCCGTACACTTTCCTCTTGTTCAACGCACAAAAAACGTTTACTTTAGGGCTATCACGAACATGTTGTAATGTTTAAAATTTTTTGTGAACAACGAAATAATTAAGTGCACGGATGCATTCCTAATATTGACTGTGGCATACGGAGGAGCTACTTTGGACAAAAGCAACGTTTATCGGTGGTACAAAATGTTTTCAGAAGGCCGAGAAAATGTGAACTACGTAGAGCGTGCTGACGCCAGAGCACTTGAACAACAGACGAAAAAATTGATGAAGTGAGGAAAATGGTATTGGCTAATCGTCGAATCACCATTAGAGAAATTGCCGAGGACCTACGCATATCGGTTGGCTCATGCCATTCGACATTAATCGATAATTTGGGCTCGAGACTGGTCGCCGCAAGATCCTTACCATAATTGCTCAATTTCGATCAAAAACAGCATCGCATGAAAATTGGTTAAAGAGATGTTGGGGTCTGTCTGCGACGACCCGAATTTGCTCCAGAGGGTCGTAACTGGTGACGAATCGTGGTTTTATGGTTATGACGTGGAAACCAAAGCTCAATCATCTCAATGGAAGCAGCCGCACGAACCAAGACCGAAAAAAGCACGCCAAGTTCGGTCGAATGTAAAAGTTTTGCTTACAGTTTTCTTCGATTGCAGGGTCGTGGTGCATCATGAGTTCTTGCCACAAGGTTAGGTAGAACGGTGAGTAAGGAATATTACCTGCAAGTTATGCGCAATTTGCGCGAAGCAATCCGCCAGAAATGCCCGTATTTTTGGAAAAACAAAAATTGGCTTTTGCACCACGATAACGCCCCTGCTCAAACATCACTGCTTGTATGCGACTTCTTGGCCAAAAACAACTGACTAATGATACCGCAGCCACCGTATTCCCAAGATGTGGCCCTCTGTGACTTTTTCTCGTTCCCGAAACTGAAGAGGCCCATGAAAGGACGACGCTACGCCACGATTGACGAGATAGAGACGGCATCGAAGGAGGAGCTGAACAAGATACAAAAACAATGATTTTTTGAAGTGCCTCGAAGATTAGAAAAGAAGTTGACACAAGTGTATAATATATATATAAAAAAATATCGCAAATTTATGGCACCCACGTATTGGAATAAAATATTATTTAATACCGGATTCTACAATCTAGATTAGTTTTGATCAAACGTATTATCATTAAACGATACAGTTTGTTTAGCAGGTTCTTATTAGTGTATATATATATATATATATATATATATTTATTTATTTATTGCATTGTGTATTTAAAGAGGTTTGTATATATGTCAAATGACGACTAAGAAATATTCTAATTTTATCTTTTCGAAACTTGGTTTGTACGTTGAACACGTAAATAGTTTAATCAAGTTTTTTTTAATCAGATTTAGACCAAATGATTTGTATATATTATTTTGCTGTTGAAATAAATACCCCCTTCATCTTTGTAGGTGGTAGGATTTCAACAAAAAATTGCATGAACATATTAAATATCAGAGAGCAATAATTAATCGAGAAAAGCTCATAACCAGTTATTGTTCTCGGAAGGTGGGGTCTTCCCAAAGGTTAAAACAAGTTTTATATACAACTTATTTATACGCTTTATGCCTAACTGTATTTGACCCTAATTTACATGAATATTCTGAATGAACGAAAGTAACAGTTAGAGTTTGATTTCACTATTTAAAACTTATTGTTTACCACTGTTGAACAAATGGGTGTTACAGTATATTTTTATACTTATGAAAAGGTGTTTTAATCTGTATTATGTTTTGGATTATTTGATGAGAGTTTCAATGCTGTTTTAGTTCACTAAAGAAACGAAATAACCACATAATCCACAATGCTGTGTCGAGCAGTGTAAACACTGTTGCAACTTGTCTAAAGCGGTGTAGTTTCTGTTAACATGGTCCTGTACACAGTTGGCTAGCTGTTAGTTAATTTGCGTTTGGTGTCAATATCAGTTTATAGTATAACTCAATATAAGTATACTACTTTTTACAACACCATTAGTAGTGAAATAAAATAATTAAATCCTATATAATGGTTTAAATAGCAAATTATTGGTCTGAGAAACATATAGTAATAGGAGACATTTGTGTGTGTGTTTTGCGCGTGCTTATCTGTGAGGAAATGCGTTTCAGATTGACTTCGTATTAAAAAATCTATAATATGTTATGTTTGAAAATATTTAAATTATTAAAATCATTAAACTAGAAGTTCTTAAATATATTCTACAGAAAACACAACACAAAATAATGGAATTTTTAATAGAGATTAAATATAATTAGTCAATACACTATTATTTTGTCAAATTATTTATTATATATGCTTTAAGATACTTTTAGGCAACAAAATATACGCCTGGAAGGGCACGACCAAATGTAATATTGTTGTACAGATGGAGAGACGGATAAACAAGATTAAAAAGAGGTTTTCGGGTCCTGGATAAGAAATATACTAATAAAGATTAATTGCGATAATTAATTGTAATATGATGTTAATTAACTAAGTTCAAGTTCAAGTTCAAAAAACCTTTATTTATTTAGGAATTTACATGTATTACTACATTTCATATGCCAAAATGGCACGTGCGAAATGAAAAAAAAAAAACATAAACAAATTTTATACAATTATATTCATCAGAGTCCTTCAGCTGGCTGCGGTTTTACTTTCAGTCTCTAATATATTGTGTACAAGAAAAACATACACTCCCACCCAAAAATTCATGTGAATTACAGGACGGTAATATACCCATACCTCTATTAAGTATAATAACTAACAGAATAACATATAAATAAATTACTAACAATAAATAAATAACTAATTAATGTATATAATCCAACATGATAATAAATAACTATAAAGACATAACAATAAATTAACAATAATTAAATGAATTTATGATATAATTTTTGTAATAGTCAATAAAATAAATAATTAAATATCCAACAACATAAGTAACTAGTGACTAATACATATCTAAAATCAAAACCTGCCCACAAACTCCAAAAATCCAATAAATAAATATCAACAATTATACATCGTATATACGTACAATAACCACCAGAATAACATACAGGTATAAATAAATTACTAACAATAAATAAATAACTTATTAATGTATATAATCCAACATGATAATAAATAACTATAAAGACATAACATAACAATAATGTAACAATAATTAAATGAATTTATGATATAATTTTTGTAATAGTCAATAAAATAAATAATTAAATAAATATCCAACAAACATAAGTAACTAATGGCCAATACATATCTAAAATCAAAACCTGCCAACAAACTCCAAAAATCCAATAAATAAGCATCAACAATTATACCTCATATCCATTATCTAACTATTACTGTATGAATCGCAATTCTTGCAATAAATTTATCTGTCTCTATTGGTGTCATCACATCAAACCCAAGCCAACTATAAATTCCAAGGCCTTCCTTTTAAATTTAGGTTTCCTCTCATACAATATTTTGTCGCCACACTCAAGTACGAAACGGTTAAACCATCTCATCCCTGAGTAGCAAAACTGTCTACGTCCGATTTCTTTAAGACAATATGGAGTCTCTATGACCATTCAGCAGATAATCTAGTGTCACGATTAAACTTTTGTAATTCATAATTTATTAAATGTTTTTTCATATACATTATTGCACTATATACATATAGCTGACACACTATCAAATTTTCCTATATGGTACACATTCCTCACTGCAAATCGCTGTAACATTATCACCTGCCTCAAAACTGAGTCATAAGTCCCACCATAGTGTATAATACCATACCTTATGGTTCCCTCAAACCAATACAAATACAGTTTCTTTAAATGGTCAGACTGTAGATACTCTCTCATATGGTATAAAGCATAACTTATTTTTCTGAGCTTTCCTACTAGATATTTTGTGTAGAAGTCCCATTTTAAATTTCTATCTATTATAAGCACAAGTTAGTACTATAAATAGATAAATATTATTTATAGAAATAGTTATAGACATACTGCTCCCCATGTATTCAGTCAACTGTCGAAACTCAAAAAGATATCGCGCAATATTAGTTTTATTTCATAATCAAAATTTATATATAAACCTGTCTTAAAAAGGCGTCATGTTAAGGTACTAGAATTTCATTTAGTATTAAAATAATCTTTACTGGTTTTTAAATACAGTATGCCACATTTTATACGATTAAAATTCTACAATCTGTTGTACCATTTCTCACCTAAAACACAAAACAGTTTTGTTGTATTTTTAGTAAATTATTACATAGTGTTTTTGTAACGTGTACGTATTTTTCATGTAGCTGTGTTTAAATTAATCAGCTATAATCTTTCCTTTTAGATTAGGCTTGTAAACACTATTTGAAATACATCCCTACCTGGTATTTAAAATTATTCTGTGGTTCATTACCTCATATTTTGTAAATCATAGTAGTGAAACAGTTCAAGGATTATCAGTTACTTTTTATTCAATCATTAAAATTGCAGAATCATAATGTAAAATAATCTTATAAAACCAAAATTAATATATGTATCTCACACGCTAATGTTCATGGAAAAACTTATACTAATAACAACTGTATAGTAAGATGTATATTTTTAAATCAAATTTCAGTAAAAATATTACAAACATTTGGATATGTTTAACAGTAACAAAATGTTTTGTTGAACCTAAAATCTATACAATATATATTCAGTAGTTTTATTTCCTTTGAAGGAATATTGGATAAATAATTACACGTAATAAATGTATTACATAATTTATAGCACTTTCTATATATTCAATTTAATTCTTTACTTTAACGTAATAGATTTATAATAAGCTAATCCATATTTTCATGTAGTAAGAATTTTTAGGCCTGACTGAACTATAAAAGTATGTTCGTATAGAGTCAATAGTATTAGCCAAAAAGCCGGAATGAAAGCCGTTTTATTTTATAACAATACACCACTACAGAGTTCCAGCAACTCTGTATTTCCCCCGCTATTAATTTCATTTGGTACAAAAGAGTTCAGAGACCTTACAGAGGCGGGATTACATTTCGTCTTGCAGTGGAAGTCGCCTAAAGGGTAAAGCCCTCCTTCCTAACTGCCCGTACATTCAAAATACCTAGTCTCATTAACATACTACTAGGTGCTGCCATCTACCATCTGCTGCTCACTCAGGTGCTGTATTTTGACAAAGTCCATACACGTGCCCTAGGTTAAGGTAGGATTCGTAGATAAGGTAAGGTACTGTAAGACTAAGGTTACAGGTGCAGACTGGGTCGTAGACCGTGACATGTTAGTAGGTAAGGATTAGGGTAAGTTAAGGTAAGGTTAGGGAAAGTTTAGTGTTAGTAGTAGGAGAAGGACTTAGCCCCTTGGCTGAAATAGAGTAAGTTAGGCGTTAGGGTACGAATGTGTTGGTTTTGTGTGACTGACTGTGATTATTTTGCAGGTTCAGCTTCTTATTCATGAGCACTACTCTCTCGGCATCAATATGCTACATGTTCTCGGCACCCATCTAGGCTTCGTGATCATGGATACCACCCTCTGTATGTACCTGTGCAGCCTGCCTCTCAAGTCTATATCACTCTACTCTCAACCAATTAGGTTGACCTCCACTCTTCTCATTATCGTTTGTGCCGAATACTTTGTGATAATTTCTTAAACTCAACTCACTCTTGGGATCACCAAAAACGGCATATCATCGCTCCCACCTTTAAGTCTTAAAACCTCTCTCTTTAAACTTCTAAAGCAGTTGAACAGCCTAAATATCTTGTAGCTGGAAAGTTCCTAACTCTATGAAGTAAAAGGCTTAATGAGTAGCGAGATAAACGGAAAAATTTAGTTTTCTATGTACCCGTTCCTCAACATATCCGTTTATACTTTATTAGTTGTTACTTAAACTATAGAATGCGACGCTGTTTGGTAATGTGGAGGTGCTAGTAATTAATTCTCTAGTCGTGGAAGTTGTAGAAAAGCATATGGTTAAATTAAATCGCAGGATTTGGCATACATTTCTAAATATCAATTAGTTTGCGTGAGTTTTTTAAACGCCATTACTTTCGGTGTTTTTTTGAATATAGTATTAAAATACACTGAAGTAATATTAAACAATTTTAATATCATACCAAACTGTTCCTCTAGTAACGCCGTTGTTTTTAATAATAAATTCGTAGCAGATATTTATCAGTATTCTAAAGGTAATCTACGGTCGCTTTGAGCAAAACAGAGATCGTGATTGTGACTAAGAAAAGAATAGACACCGTCGTCCCATTAAGAGTGGGAGATGTAATGGTTCAGACCACGCGAGCCGCAAAATACCTTGACGTCTTGGTGGACAATAAGCTGACTTGGAGGGACCAGATTTTCCGTACAGCGGACAAGGCTTCTAATATGGTAACTAATCTTAGCAGGATCATGGCCAACGTCGGCGGTGCCAAGTCCAGCAGCAGGAGAAGACTGTTAATGTCTACAGTCCAGTCCGTGCTCCTTTACGGGGCTGAGGTGTGGGCAGACGCACTAAATATTGAATTTTATCGGATACGGATCGCCCGGGTACAGCGTCAAGCGGCGCTCCGGGTGTGTTTCCGCCTACCGTTTAGTGTCTGAGCCTGCCGTCCTGGTTATTGCTGGAGTCATCCCCATCAAGCTTTTGGCAGGGGAGAGGAAGGAAATCTATCAGCGACAAGGCGAAATCGGCAAGGACACTGCAAAGACTGAGGAGCGCTCTCGTACGTACCAGCAATGGCAAAATAGCTGGCAACAAGACGCCCGCGGACGTTGGACTTCCAGACTTATCAAACAAATTCAACCGTGAGTAGAACGGCGGCATGGCGAGGTGCATTACTACCTCACAATGTTTTTGAGTAGACACGGCTATTTCCGGTCGTACCTGCACCGAATGGGCAAGGCCGTTTCGCCGGATTGTATTTATTCAGGCGTTCCCGACGACGCGGAACACACTTTCTTCCGCTGCCCGCGTTGGGAAAGGCCCCGCCTTGAAGTGACTCAAACTTTTGGTATAATTTCGGTGGACACGGTCTGTGACCGGATGTTGGAGGGTGAGGACTACTGGTGCTGCTGGTCCAGCTTTGCGCAGGGTGTACTCCGCGCCAAAAAGAATGATCTGGACCGGAACGCGGGACAGATCCAAGATCCGAACGGCTAGATAGGTGCGAGCCCTCTGGGCGTAAGCCAAAATTAGGCCTAGCCCGAAGTTTAAAGCGATAAGCTGTTTCCAGGCTAGAATCCTAAGAGTAGAGGAGGTTTTTAGTAGGTTTTCTACGTAAGTAGGAGTCCCACACTACAGGCAGGCCACCTGTGTGCGCAAAAGCATTTTGCTTCCTCTCCCTAAAAGAAAAACATATGCGGATTTTTTGAGTTAAGTTTTTGATAGTGTCTGAGATCACATAAGTTCAAGAATAAGTACTCCCATATTACATGAGCTAGATTATTTAACAAAGTTAAACACCAATTTTAATGAAATAACATTACAGTGACCACACGTAATGCTTATTACTGAGGAATCACTCTGTTTTTTTGTTGAAATTTCTTACAGAAAATTGACATATATGTGTGTGTGTGTGTGTGTGTGTGTGTGTGTGTGTTTCAATATTGTACATGGATTTGTGACATAGTCGCAAACTTCAGGAGGCTCCTACCTACGAAAGGGCTAATGAGCTCCTCCTTGTATCTTATAAACGAGTCATAAAGCAGCAAAAACGCTGCGAAACTTCTAAAAGTGACACCACAGGCAGAAAACGTTTATTATAATTAACTAATAAAAAAAAATTGTTATCTACAGGTGTGTAATGCAAAAATGTTTAATCCTATGGACTATACAGGTTGATTCATGAAGTTCTCCCCCCACTTCTACAGCACATTTTATTAGTAAAAATAATGAAAAAATGTTATATAAACATAGGTCCGAAAACGCTTCGTTAGTGAGTTACAGCTAGCGAAAGATTTCGCCTGAATTCCTGGGTAAAGAGTAAAATAAAGCCATACTGAACTTTTGGAAAGGTTAATTAAGTAAGAAATATCGTGGATTCTTATGTATTCTTACCTGATAAAGCTAATAAAATAGGTTTCAGAACTGTACCTGTAGTAGTTTTTGAGGGATTCAGGGTTAAATGCAAAAAAATGGGGCACGAAACAATGTTTTTTAAGTTTGATGTACAATAACTTTGTTAAATTGGTAATAAATCCATAAAATCAACAAACATTAATTGTAGAGAATTTAATTCTGAGAAAATTGATATAATCAAACTCTAAAATAAAACAGAAATAAGTACCAAATAATCGATTTTATTCAGTATAATACATTACTAGTTTTAAGCAAAATTAATCAGGTTAAGCCAACCGTACGCACCTTTTTATAATAGATGTTCGAAAATGAGGCCATCATTATCAATACATTTTGCAGCACGTTTGTGTATTGCTTTTGTTGCGTTTCCTAATTTTTCAGGACTTCCCTGTATCTGCACAGCCGAATCCATAATACGGGCAATTAATTCATCACGAGAATTCACTTTTGTCTTGTATACAATGTCTTTCATCCATCCCCAGATGCAATAATCCAATGGAGATAGATCTGGTGATCTTGGTGGCCAAGGGTGAGGCCCTCCACGACCAATCCAGTGTCCAGGAAATTGATGATTTAAGTAAGCAGAAACGGCACGTGAAAAGTGGGGAGGTGCTCCGTCCTGCTGGAAGTAAAAAATTTTGTCTGAGATGTAAAGGAACATTCTCTAACAGCTGCGGCAACTTTTCTTGAAGGAAATGCAAATAGAACTCAGCATTTAGGCGTCCAGGTAATATGAAAGGTCCAATCAGCCGATTGTGCAAAAGGCCACACCAGACATTGACGCTAAATCGGTGTTGAAAGTTCTGTTCCACTACCTGATGTGGATTTTCTTTCTGCCCATGAGTGTTCATTGTGCAAGTTATTGACACCATCCCGAGTGAATTGTGCCTCATCCGTAAACAAAATACGCTTGTAGAGTTGATTATTAATATTCAAAAGTTGCAAAACTCCAAGCGAAGCGGACCATCCCCTAGCTGTAGATGTTGAACCTTTTGTTTATGAAACGGATAAAATTTGTTTCGATTAAGTGACCTCCACACCGTTGACTGCGAAACTCCTATCCACCTAGAAATACGTCGTGTACTTACACCTGGACTGCGATGAACAGCATTAATAACAATATCATCATCAAGTTGGACAGCTCGTTCATAATTGGTTCTAGTACTTGGTAGTGATCCTGTTTCCCGAAGAGTACGAAAAGTTCCTGAAATTGTTTTGGTATCTGGAATCCTCCTATTAGGGTAACGTAGTTCATATTCTTCTACAGCAGCTCTAGCATTACCATTACAGTAACCCAAAATAAAAAAAACCATATCAGCGTATTCCTCTGATGTAAATAAGTAAGGCATTTTTTCGCTGAATAAACAATCGAATTATAACTCGCAGAAAAATTGCATTTAATAACACGATTCACAGAACCCGATCTCCTGCTGTAGCTTGCAAAACGCCACTAATACACAGTTCTAACGTAACAGTACAGAATACCATTGTTGATCAGCTGTTATTCGTGCGTTACCAACTTAGAAATATTAATAGAACAAAAAACTGCATTTCGATGATTAGTAAACAATAATGGGAAAATGTTTGCTTCATTTATTTTCGAACATTTGATGTAAATTTTTTATTAAAAAAAATAACGTAATAAAACATGATATTTTTATTTACAAACAAATTTATTTAACAGTTAATCTTGTTTTCCCAATTTATCTCATCATTAAGGAACAAACATTTTGTTTTTGTTTTATTTTAACTAAATACCGTACGGTATTTCTTTATAGCTAGTAATGTATTATACTGAATAAAATCGATTTTTTTGTACTTCTTTCTGCTTTATTTTAGACTTTGATTATATAAATTTTCTCAGAATTAAATTCTCTACAATTAATGCTTGTTGATTTTATGTATTTATTACCAATTTAACAAAGTTATTGTACATCAAACTTAAAAAAAACATTGTTTCGTGCCCCAATTTTTTGCATTTAACCCTAAAACCCCTCAAAAACTACTACAGGTACAGTTCTTAAACCTATTTTATTAGCTTTATCAGGTATAAATACATAAGAATCCACGATATTTCTTACTTAATTAACCTTTCCAAAAGTTCAGTATGACTTTATTTTACTCTTACCCAGGAATTCAGGCGAAATCGTTCGCTAGCTGTAACTCGCTAACGAAGCGTTTTTCGGACCTATGTTTATATAACATTTTTTCATTATTTTTACTAGTAAAATGTGCTGTAGAAGGGGGGTAGAACTTCATGAATCACCCTGTATATTATATCACTTTCTAAAATTTTTTGTAGCAATATATTGAGTTCATTACACAAACACTACATCACATGACAAAGGAAATGTATACAAAACATATTATAAAGGATTTGTTTTTATAGAATATATGATAGGATCCTTGATGCTTCGGGGATCACCACCACCTAACTATACCCACTTGTTATCAAAATATTTACATAGTAGCTTTGTATAAAAATAGCATGAAGGTAATATTTAACATTTAAATTATGGAGTCTCGTTAACCGCAGATATCAAATTTGTCATTTTTTGTTTCTTTACAGCATTCGTGATATTCATTGATATATTATAAATAATGTACTATATTGGACTATTAGCTCTTTAATCAAATATAGGCCTATATTACATGATCTTACCATTTTACGCTTTATTTAAAGCGGTGCTATCTTTTTACATCTTGCCAAATATCTTAGTACGAAAACCTAATACCTGGTAAAAGATAAAATTATAACACTCAAGAAAAATAACTGAGCACAAAAATGGAAGGCTTGACTGAGATCCTATGCCCTTTTCTTGAGAGATATATACTCAATTTAGTTAATTTTGGAAAAAAAATATTTATAACATCTTATATTTTTTAGGTTATGTTACATTTTTATTCCTTTTAAAAAGTTAAACAAGAAATATATACATCATAATAATGTCATTCCCCTTCATTTTTGACATAACCACAACATAAACCAATGGGTTTTTAGTTAGTTATAATATTAGTCGTATTATAAGTTTAAAGAAGTTATTTTATTTGTAATAATATTTAATATAACGTTGTCCCTTACTAGAGTAAAAGTTTAAATTTACTTTTAAACTTAACATTTTTATACATATTTTGTAGAAATACCTAATCTGTGGCATCACTAATTGTGAAAACTTATTTTCAATAATTGTGCCTAAGTTGAATACTTACGATCGCCGTATTAAATGGAAAAAACATAGGTCCAAAGTTTTAGGCTTCTAACCATGCTAGAAATAAAAAAATTCTGATAAATAACTTTTTTATGTTGGAATATTATGCAGTTTAGGTATAAGTTTTTATAAACATACAGGTATGTAAAAAGTTATTTTGTTAGTTTTGTTGGTTTCATGAATAGACTGCATATTTAATATTAGCATGGAAGGATATTGTTATACATAATATATGGTTAAGGAATATTTTTACTATGTTATATTGACCTGGAGAAATTGGTGGACGGAGCATATCATGAGTAATTCAATAGATCCAATAACTCATTGTCTCATCAATATGTTAAGAACAACATTTTTATTGTTATTAAAAAGACTTTACAAAGACTTAGATCAAAGAACAGTACTTCCGCAGGTTTTTTCTACGTGATACTTTCGTTACATACTGTCGGTTCCTACATTACCTTGTTGTATTGGTTGGTTAATAATTTAATTTTTAAAACTGATACATTATGTAACACATTATGTTTGTCTGACTATACTGTTTCATAAGTAGAATGTCTCTTTTGTAAAATTGAATGTAACATCGTAGTTAATGCAAACAATTACAATCCACATCTTAATTTCTCATATGGAGCACTGGTGGTTTTATTGTGTAGTTCTACTCAAGTCTCACTAAAGGATAATCGGTAAATATGTACAACAGCAACAGCATTTTTTATGTATTTAAGTCTTGTAATGGACAGGAGCGTGATAAGGGAGAACTCGCAGCAGCACTTCTCGCTGCTGTTCAATAAATACAAATAAACAGACCAGGTTGATAAACATGAAGCAATGTTTTGTCACACATCACTACTAAAGTACAATAAATAAAAACACAAATCTGATGATTTTAATTCCGGTACTTAATTTTTTTTTACGTAAGAGTAACTGAAAACGAATAAAGTAAAGTAAGTATGCACAGTATATGTTCGGGTTTAAAGTATAATATACAAATTTGAATGTACAGTTTAAATCTCCAGTTTGGCTCAGATTTGACTCCTTGAATCTGGATTATTTTTCCGTCTCAACAAATCGATACAGTCACTCTATAAGATTTTTCAGGAATTACTTTAGATCGATTTAGAAACATTTTATTGCACCCGATTGTACACGATGAGATAACGAGAGACTGTCACTTTACCTAGATTACACAATACCATTGTACTTTGCAGACTAGCTTTTTCTTATATCGAAACAACGTAAAGCTTTGTCTTGAGATTTTTCGTCGCTGACTTTTTGTTATCTCTTCAGAAGAAAAATCACTCCAGATTCCATGAGTCAAGGCTGAGACAGCGCCATATACCAGGAGCTGAAATAAGAAACTTTTATATACTGGAACTAAATTCAAATTTAAAATTAAATTAAATATTCCAACCATAACTACTTTATAAAATGAAAAATAACAAAACATTAACCAGTTATTTATATGTGTAAAACCTTTAAAACATTTTTTTGTTATTATTATAAAAATACTCAGCAAATCTTGGAAATTAATAATGTCGATGTAGCAATGTTCATATTAAATCAAATTAAAATTAATTAAACATCCAATGACTAGATTTAAACATATATGATATTTAAATTTTTTTTTACTGACTCGATGTTGTTGAGATGAGTGAGCTTAAGAACAAATAATTTACGGAAAGGCACCAGGGCAATGCTAGTTGTTTTACAGAAAGTTGATCGATAAGGCAAAGCGGTCTGTGGAATTTCACTTGGAATTAGCCAAACGACCAACTTGAAGGAAGATTATGGTAAAAGCTAAGGAATAAAAATTGCGTATAATTGAAATTAACCGTGTGTGTAACATATAATGCAATATTTATGACTAAGACTATGTGACTGCTCCTACTTCAATTTAAGACTTTGATGATTTTTTTTAACTCTTATATTCGAATATCGTGAGACCAAATACAAAACCAACTAATATGATCGGGAGCAACATTGCTTTATAATGAATAATAAAAATGTATCGTTTAATTATAACAATACAATTCTGAGAATACTTTTAATTTCTTATGTTAAAATAAGGAGATGCCGATTCTCACAGTTATTTAAATTGAAACAGTTTATTTTTTATTGGCCTCAATTTTAATTATAAAAGAAGAAAATGATATCTTCGTCTGGGCTTTGTCGACCAAAGGAGTGATGGAACAGTTTATTGGTTTAAATGTTTAATAAAAAGGCTTTCATTATATGCTTCAACTATTACCCATATTATTGCCGCACTATAATTTTTGTAGTATAATACACCTGATCAGTAATAAAGAGATGAATGCGAATTTTAATGTGAAGAACCACCCAAAAGTAGTATTAACAAATCCAGTTTGGGAATTGTATAAGTGTGTTTGTATGTGTGTTTTATTGGTAAGTATCATGCCATAGGGGAATATATGTATTATACTGTATATTGCAGTATAAATATTTTCCTTCATTTAGTTTTAAATAAAAAAATTACGGATAAATTAGTTATAAAAAAAATTACTTTCAATTGTGTGTTTACCATATAGAATTCTATAGTTCGCAATCTTTCTTAACTTTAGTTTGGAATTAATACAACTTGAGTTGTTTTCAAACCTAAAAGTTGTATATAGGATATATATATATATATATATATATATATATATATATATATATAGGTATAAAAGAAAACACCTTTCTTCAAATCGAAATGCTTAATATTTCGTTACTTTTCAGTAACATTATCAAAAGCATGTATATAATAAAATATAAACAAACAAAAGAAAGAAGGTTATAAAAACATTTCAAACAACAAAAACATATGGTATCAAAACAAGTAAATTAATTTAAATTAATTAAACATATAACCTTTCCTAAACACAGAGACTGATAAAATGTTTGAATAATAAATTTAAATTTAAATTAACTGTGTCTCAAATTTAATCCAACTGGTGATTTTGATTGAAGAGCCATTATGTTTGCTTGTTCATATCTTCTTAGTAATAATTTGGTGTAGTCTTTATTGTCATGATTTTGAAACTTCTTGATGCCAATTAGAGAGAAACAATTTTCAAAGGTTTTATTGTGTTGGACAGCATGTGCAGATACGGGTCTAAGTAAATTTTGATGTCGAACATCGGCACGATGATTGTTCATCCTCAGCCTAAGTGACGTAGATGTTTCTCCAATGTAGTCTTTAGGGCAATGTTGACAGGATAATTTGTATACTACATTTTCACTGTTACATGTGATTTCTTCTGCTATAGAATATTTTTTGTGCGTAACACAGCTTTTGTAACAGTTTGTAGATTGCATCATACTGCATATTCCACAGCGTGGTTTATTGCATGGATGGCATTTGTGTTTGAAAATTTTGACTGTTGTCTTTATATATTCAAGTCCACAATCAGGTTTGTTGGTCAATAGAAATGTTCCTGAATTCTCACCGACAAACTGGAATGACGTGTGGCCAGAGGTCTACATCATTTATTTTTCGTGTCGTTAGGGCCATGTGGATACATAGGACGTAATTGTTACGTTTAGTTATGAACGTAAAAAGTTGATTATTGATTCAGCGTTAGAATTTTTCAAAATCGTTCTAGATGGGGGAATTTAGCAACGATTTTATGACAGTCGTGTAGCAGTTTTGGATTACTTAAACCACATAACTTTAATTCAATATATTACATCTCCTAACACCAAATGTCTTATATATATTTTATTTTACAATGTGTTAAAGCAACGTAATATACTATACTTTATGGCAGAAGCTAAAGAGTTATAGAAACATGTCAAATTAAAATATATGTTTTTACAGTTTTATTTGATTCTATATTACTAAACTCAACGCATAGTTTTACTCTATACAAAACTCAATTTAACTACAACGCACTACTGTAATATACTAAAAAGGTTGAAAAATGGGAAATGAAATATTGAATAACACAAGTAGATTATTAAATAAAAAGAGAAAATAGGATTTTTAAACTAAGATTTATAAAAGGCCTGCCAACAGTGTCAAGTTAAATCGTATTAACCACTATATAGGAGGCAAAGAAATTGCGAATTGAATGATTGGACCCGTTTCAATTATAGAGTGCCAAATCACATAATTTGTAAAAAATTCTGTATGCACCAATAACAATAATAACATTATTGGACAGTTTTTGCATCTTTTTGTTCTATCGCACTCTAGTAGAGGCATTGGGCATATTAAGATAGCATTTATTTTACAGTTGTATAGTAGTACTAGACATACTCTTGCAGAGAACAAGTTAAGACTTTAAGTGCAAACACTTGACCTATATCTGATCAGTACGTTAGAGTGCTGGAGTGGTCAAGTAAAATCTACTTTTCAGGTAACCTCTCTGTCTTTCCAGATAACATCTAATAATGAAAGAATTTAATGCAATGCATATTTATAAACCTAATATTATATCATTCATGTGTTATTATTTTTGCCTTAATTGTATGTATACAGGAATTTCACATTGATAAAAATGCATATATTATCATTTTAAAGTTTTATTTATAATGACACATTTCTATTACAGATTAGCATTTACTGAGAAATTTGTTTTAATTAAATAAATGGGAATAATATTTACTGTTTTAGTCGAAATTTTATCGAGGTCTATCACTCAAGGAGCCGAACAAACATAATTTCGCTTTCCCTGGTTGTCTTTATTTTTGTCTCAACAACTATTCCATTTATTCTGAAATACCATGATGTTTATATGGGTAACAGAAAGTTTGATGGATGTACATGCTACCTCGTACGATTTTGATGATTGCTAATGACAAATTTTATATAGGTCTTATGAGAGTAGCCATGGTGGCAACGATGAAGTTGGAGAACAAATAAAATTGTAAACATACTTAATACAAGCATATTACATGTTTATATATCAATGAAACTCGTGTTGTCTAACTATATAAAGAATTTGTAGAGAAACATAAGTCCATATTGTGTATAAAACTTCATTTCTATAATTCGAGTACGAGTATATCAGTCGATGGCACTTCGTCACTGAAGCGTATCCACACATTAGGCTGGCACAAGTTTCTAATTCGTCTGGCCGATCAGGTACACGTTTATTTTCTGAATTATTTATGTTTGTTTGAATAATGAAATAACTTTAGCAATTCAAATATTACATGCAACCTCAGCAAACCAATCGTTTTCTTTTCATACAAATATATACTAATAACACAATATTCCATTAATTTAATAATATAAAGCACATACGGTTAGCTTTTGAAATAAATGTTAAACAACTCAAAAATATATTTTTCGTGTTGTTGAACAACACAATCTTGTTAAAATGTTCTGCAATTACCAGATCCATTTGGCAGAGAAATTGTCCTTTTCTCAATTATTGATTAAAGAAATACACCTTATGTTTCTTTTACTAACTGACAAGATATTCCTGAATTCATTACAATGCTTCTAATTTTATTCTTTTCTGACTCTGGTGGAGTCATTACTGTAGTAATCATGCAGTAAGCATTAAACCTATTACCTGGTGTTTTACCAAATTTTAATTTAAAATATACTATAGACGCCGGAAAAATACAACAATATTTATGAGTTAAGAAAAGCACTACTAATAATTTTTATAAGATGCCAATTTTAAAATTAATTACCATTTAAATAAAACATATTATAAGTTATTAAAGTCGTGAGGTATTCATAACTGTAGCGCCTTCTAAGTTCTTATATCCACTACAAACTCATAAATAATAATTTTCAATAAATTCACGACGGCAACAGTAAACTTTCAACTCCTTTTAATAAAACTTCAATACCTGTTTTCCTTGAGTGGTTTCACTTGCGTTTGAAAAGAAAGTGGAGTAATTTGCTGAGAGAAAACTTTTTCATGAACTTTATGGATCTTTACTCACCTATAAAGTTTTGCCTGTAATATGACACATAGCAGTATGCTTTAATATTTTTAAACTTACTTTACATCAGACAAATTATAAATACGCTTTTTTATTATTAATACCAAGATAAGCAAAATATTCACCGAAAATATTGCAGGATTGTTCTTGGAAAGTGATGTTTTCTGATGAAAAGTATTAAATAAGTTTAATTATAGGAGCCAAAGTTTAGTCTGATAGTCACGATTCAGAATATGCTGCTATGCAACCAAGCAGAGTGTTTGAATTTTAATCAGTTACATGTTTCATATGTAATAAAATTTATTTGTGAGGAAAATTCCACAAAAATTTCATAAAATATATGTAAGGTATTTTACGATTTTCATACATTAGTTTAAGTTAAAAGTAAAACACTAAGTGTTACACTGGGGGCTTTCCTGGGAACAATTTAATATCCATACATCGTTTCAATCTTGGGAATTTCCTCAAATAGAAAGGACAGAGTTTAAATATAAGAAGAAGTTTCAAATGTCGGATTCCTGAGTATGAATTATAATGAAGTATAACCAAACTTCACAGTTGGACATACACTTAAAATAGTTATAGTATCTGTAGAAAATATATAGCAAAATATAAATATTTTATGTTTTTAAGCTGATTATTTCTGATTTTCATATTGCTATCACAGCTGCATACAAGATTAATGTTACTTCCTATTCCAGATATCGAGAGGGGTGATAGAGATAAATGAAATTTTATAGCTTTTCGAGATACAGACATTGCTAAGGCTCAACAAAAAAAGAAATAGGTGTGTTGTCACTATGTGTGTGTTGTCTGTCGAAGTAATAACATAAAGTAAATGGAATAAAACAAAGATGATGGTTGCTTATAAGTTACATACATTTCAAGAGGCTTGGAAAAAATTCATTATAATCCAACTTCCAGTATATCTCACATACTATAACATTTAAGGTTATATTGAATGGCTGCCGTTTTAAAAAGGAATTGATAGAAGAGTTTTAAAATATAAAACATTTTATTTTAAATGTTTTTCTAATTTATTGAATATTGATATGTAAATTTTTCTGTATATTATTTTTACGTATAATTAAAGTTTAACCATTTAAAACTTGTTTAAATGCAAATGAAAAGAGCCCATATTACACTTTTAATCCTTTCATATTCACAATATCCACTGATTAGGCAATGAGAATACCTTTTCTCCTATATTACACAATAATTAGTGGTCTACAAGTCACATCAGAAAGTCACTGATGTCAAAACTATCTGAAGACTAAATTTGGCGCCGACTTTGTTGGGTCTGTTTAGACAAATACGAATCCAAACTTTTGTGTCAGCGCCATATGTTAGGCTCTGGACTAAGAGGTGAACTGGGGCTAAACTGAACATTCATTCACATTATCTTTTTGTTATTAAATGACGCAATACTTGAGAAATAAAGTACGGATTCTGTTCCTTAAGCCTTTGGAATAATTGTTACTCTAATTCTACTATTTTAATTTAATTTAAACATTTCAGCTGATATTCCTATTCATATGGATTTCGATATCATTTCAACTGGTACTCTCTTCATACAATCAATAATAATAAACATATTATATTATTAGTTATAATAAAACTATAAAACATTAATAATAACATAATTCCCGTTAAGAAAGCATACGCATGATCTGTTTTATTCAATATGTCGAAATTAATAATTGTATGTACTATTTGATTAAATTAGTTGCAATAAAATGCTTAGTATGACGAAAGCTATAATTAATAAACTTTCATTTCTAGTTCAAGGCTTAGATAGATAACATTATAATGTTGTATTTTGTATTGCGAACTAATGTTTTGTTTTATAATTCATGGTGAGTTGTTTTCTTTATAAATACGTTTACTTATAAACGAATCATTCACTTTACAATATTTGACAAATAATTAAACTATTTATGAAAATAAATTTTCCAAAAAAATGAATATATTTTACAATTACCATTTAGTTAATTACATGAGGAGCAAGACCAACTGGTATGGTCAATTTACAGAGTTGCACAGTAAACTTTGACTGAGTTCCCGCTAGGTACATAAGCCCCAGGGATATACTTTGGACAGGGAATTAGTTTTATGTTTACTAGAAGAGTCCAGATGTAGAATTAAAACTCTTGAATTATTAAATTAATGTTGAAACTTTTAAAACATCATCCACTCATGATTATGTATCAAACTAATTGAGTACGCTATAAAAAACAGCCGATTTTATTATAAAATAAAAAACAAATCGTGTTCTTCATTCTTATGAATGCAGTGAAATTATAAAACTTTTCTAGTGTGATTTGGTATAAAATTATTATTATAAAGATTTTAAGAGATTAACCTAAAAAACTACCCTATATATGTCTACGATATTCATATTACTCAATTTAAATTTGATAAGTATTTATTTCTTTTATTACCTTCGATCCTTGCTTTGCAATTACAAAGCTATAACAATTTAGAGCACTAACAAAACAGTTTGTTTTTATAGAAGAAGTATTGTTGCCATCTGAAACATCTAACGTACCTACACAATACTTGTAAAAAAATTGTTTTAAGCCTTCCTTTAATTCAATTAACTTTTTTAATATCCGACATACCTTGAAATTTGGTAATAGATAGCGAAACATGTCAGTCGAAACGTGTCATACCTAATCTTTTGGCAATTTTATCTATGAAGAAATTTAAGTAATGTATTTCAATAATATATTTATGTGATCCCACAAAAACACTTCTAGTTATTATATATCTAATGTTTATATAACTGAAAAAGGTTAAAAGCAATACAATACAAGAAATAGAATGTAACAAAGAATATTTAAGTTCCTTGCTATCTTAAAATTCCGTTTTTTCGTTCTATTATATATTGCGCCATAATTAATTATCATACGGATACAACACGGATTAAAGTTTAATACTTAATTGTATATCTTTACGTATACAAAAGTAGGTGGCGATATCTTCATTGAAACTAATACAAAACATAATTGCAATAGCTTCTGTACAGACTGAAAATTCAAGTTAAGTAATGTTGGTGATACGAGACGTATGCCTTAAGATATTATACAAACGTATAACTCTATATCAGAGCTATATCAGAGTACTTTCACCTTAGACGAAGGAGTGGCTAAATCTGCTACAGTATCTTCAGGCCAAAAGGGTCCTACACAATCCAACAATATGTAATCCTCTTATGTTAATTAGATCCATCAGTAAACCTTTTTACGTCAGAGCTTAATAGATTTCCTAGCATGTACAGTAAATCTAAGAATGGCTAAGAATGGTTGTCTACACAAGTAGTACAGGAATAAGTACGCTGTGTGTGCGTACGTGCGTGCGTGCGTGCGTGCGTGCGTGCGTGTGTGTGTGTGTGTGTGTGTGTGTGTGTGTGTGTGTGTGTGTGTGTGTGTGTGTGTGTGTGTGTGTGTGTGTGTGTGTGTGTGTGTTAGACCATTCTATAATAAGCCTGTTTAGTCATTGATTGTATGAATGTGCCACATAGAAACTGTGATTGGATATACACTGACTAGCAACTGAAATCTGAACGTTAATCTGCTGTAATATAACCAACGAAAAACATGCACTGTATTAAAGCTGAATATATTAGCGCTATAATCGCGATATTTTTAATATTTCTAAAAGTCATGCGGTTTTAGTTAATTTTTTGGTTTATTACTCAAAATTATCTTTTAGTTGTATATGGTTGCTCAGTACAGTTTTTTATAACTTTCATATGTTTATACAACTTTTAAATTGTTGAGGTGCGACTTGTATAAAGGCCATAAAAAACTATTTGACTTTGCTAGTAAAAGTACTAACGCATAACTCACTATGATGAGTATTCGTAGATATAAATGTATCTATTTATAGGACAGTATGACAACACTATCTTAATTAACATCCGCTTGTAAGTAATAATTACTAAACTTTTTAAAGTGTTATTGATAGCCTATTCTAATAGTCCTATAATTATAAACTTGAATTGAAGTCTGGATTAATAAAAGACTTAAAACAAATATTACCTTTTACATTAAGTTAATCATTAAATTAAGATATCCTTATATACAGGCAGGCTTTGTGAAAAAGGATTTAAATACGTAACTAGCAATTTAATTCCTTGTTCTTAGTAAAATAAATGCTCCTTAAACATATATTTGATTTATTTTCAAGAGTATTTTTGCTCTATAATGTTAAAAATATGGAGTTCTAAATTAATATTTTATTAGCTTTTTTCTTTTTTTACTTTCGTTGTAGTTATTTAAATGGTGTGATATATTACTTTCAAGATATGTTAATGCATCCATTAATACTAACCGAAATATTTCATGGTAATAAGTATAAAATCAATTATAAATTTTTAACCAAGAAAATTATTTTTTGGTTCACTATGAACTATAATAAGTTAATAATTGCTCTAGCCTGTCTATCGATACATAAAACACACCTATTTTTATGATTATATGTTCTACCTGTTCATGTTCTAATATTCATATTACAAGTAACTAATACCAAGGAGGTAACAAAAAGTGTCATGTGTAAGAGATTATATTCTAAAATTGTTACAAAAGCACATTACGAATCTTTTTTTTATATCTCGTATAAGTAGTACCAAATTAAAAAAAATAATTTAAAACGATAATGAAGATTTGTCCTACTAACGCATTACTACATTTAGGTATTATGATATTCCATTACTAAGCAATAACGCTTGTCTATCACTTAGCGTTAGGCTCCTTCCGTTTAGTATATTATAGTAAACCAACACCATATTACAAATGAGTTATACGACAAAATTCTTTTTCTAATTTTCAAAATAAATTTTTATGGAAGTGTGCATTAATAATAATATATTAATAGCCAAACATGTAACGTCAATGCTGAACAGCTGTACCTCTGCCTGTACGATAATAGCCGTAATGTTGCCACTTCCGGTACAACAGAGTATAATTCCCCGTCGTAACTGTCAGTGTAATGGTGGATGGTGCGGATGTAGTTTACCGTCCCTCATAAAAGAACGATATTGCCACAATATTACATAAGTATTTTAGCCTTTGGTAAATTTATTTTTGTGCTATACAAGTTTACCTACCCATATTTATATCATTGAATAACAATTATATGTAATAGGTATTAATACGTAATAGTTACAATATTTGTAGTTGTCAGCAAAACCACGGAAGGATTGCCAATAACGCCACAATTGTAAATGCAGCTAATGTATCAATTTTAAGAAAAAGTATTCCATGTATATAAAATAGATTGCATCATTAGTATTTCACTGCGTCTAATTGTTATGTACTAGCTTAACAAACTTGGTTCGTATTATTATAGAAATGATTTGTAAGAGTAAATCAGGCAATTTTTCAATCTAGCTAACGTGGAACAAATTTTTTCATTGTGTGGGGTTCATGTTTAAAAATTAATAGCAAAACATAATTAAGTCACTATATTTCAATATGATTTACTTCTACATGCAATAATAAAAATACATTAACATGCATGTATAAATTTAAAAGTCGAGGAGACATAGAATTAGTTTTGGGCCATTCTGTAACAGACTATTATTACCTCCATGAATTTTGAAATCAGATAGCTAAAATATAGCATACTGAAGTAAGTTAAGTCAGGATCATATAAACGTAATTTCATTTTATCACTTTTCCTCAGTGTAAATTGTCCGATTTAAAAACATATATATCCTTCATTTTTTGGTTCATGAGCATAGACACTGTTACTTTTCGTCGAAGTTTCATTTCTTTCATTTAATAATTTCACGGCACCGTATTTAAAAACAATTAATTATGATTCCATAGACGATAGTATATGTTTTCTATCTTTATTTTCATACAAACACATGTATCTTTGTATCAAAAATTCCTGAATGAATTACTTGCAATACGACAATTATAGTACGTAACGGGAAAACAGATGTAATTAGGTACATATTTGTATAATGTATTGATAAACAGACTAGAGAGGTGATTAACTGATTGGAGAGTACATTAATCATATAACTGTTTCAAAATTACTAGTTGATTATTACATTTATGTAGCTTACTTTGACTTGGGGTTTTATTACATCTGTAGTAAGAATAATACCTTAACAGTTTTTATCCCACTTTACACGTCAATACAAATTCAAATACTAGCAGAAAAAGAAAAAGTCAGACAATTAATTGTAATAAATAACGTAGGTTGCCTTGTCACGACCAAACAGACTCACTTACATAGAAATAAATACAGTTGGTTGATGGGAGTTTTTATGAATGTGAAATGAAAGTTTTCTCTCCTAAAAAAATATTTTAATTTATAAATATAGAAACACAGTTTCAAGATTACTATGGCATCACGACTGCGATAATTACGTATTGTGCAGAATTCTTGAATGTTGAGTTTAAATCTTCAATATAATGTGATCTTCAGGTTAACTATGGAATGATTTAACAAACCAAACATATTGATACAGCTATTGTTAATTTTTTCATCATCAAGCAAGCACATAACATTAAACTAATAAACAATCGTTTCAACTCTTAATAAAAAGAATTATTTTAAGTCATCTTCATTCCCTTTGAAGTGGGCTAAAATGGCCTTTCTCTAGTGAGGAAGTAAAATTATTTTTAAACATACTAAAATAATGTTTTATGAATATTCATTCCATGATAATATTAAATTTTTTTTATATATTTGTGTATAATAAAAATGTGTGTATTTTTACTAAGACAAAACTGCTTTCAACTAGTATTTATGTACTATGTATTTTGAAACAGGACAAATAAAAAGTAACCACAAGAATTAGAACTTTGCAATCAATTTTAAATTATTCGGAACATATAGCAGACGAGAATTAAGGAAATAATTACTACTGAATGTCAAATCAAGAAAAGTGTAAACACAAAAGTTACAAATATAATATATTTTTATATTAAAAAAGTCTCTTAATAGAGGTCAGTTAATGGAGGGGCATTACTACTCTGCAAAAAGTCAATTTACAGAGTTAAACAGTAAACCTTAAGTAAGTTGCTTAAGGTAAACGGATTAACACCATAGAGGAGTTACGTAATCGCATTACAGAGGCGGCAGAAACTATCAAGAATGCTCCAAACGTTATGGAAACGCGCTAGAAAAGAGTGGATTCGTCGTGCGAAAACGTGCATTGCTAACAACGGAGGGCACTTTGAGCAACTATTATAGGTGATTATTACAGTTTTATTATAAAGGTAAATACATTTTATGTTAATGTTCAGTCTAGAATAAATGATCAGCTGTTACTCACAACCTAAACATTAGTTAATATTTTATGCAGATAAGAATATGCATTTTTGTGCGGTCTGTTTTATTTTTATTTTTAAATAAAGCTAAATTTCAATACCTATTATTGATTTTTTTCTTAAGTAATTCACATGAATCTTTTCTGAATTAAATGTTCTACAAATCTGTGTAAAGAAAAAAATGACCTTTAATTAACATTTAGGGAAGTAATCTTACGTTAAACACAAAAAATGTGTTATTTCTTTGCACCAATTCTTGTGTTTTACGTAAGATATCTCTGAAAGTATTGCATTTACAGCTCTGGGACGAATTTTAATAAAATTTGTCAGATATAAAAACATAAAAAAACAATCGTATTTGTATCTTTGTAACTACCTTTACCATTTTTGTTATACTCGGCCTGACTTCACCAAGGGTTCTGAAAATTCGGGCGAAATCTTTCGCTAGGCGTAACTCGCTAACGAAGCGTTTCCGGGGCATTATGGTTATATGAACTTTTTTACTTGTTTTTAGCTATAGAATAAGCTCCCGAGAGATTGCCGTTTAGTTTGAATCACCCTGTATATTGATATTAATATTTTGTTTTATATTATATATAAAACACTCTGTCGGGTGACAAAATAACCGGTAAGGCGACGGCTGAGCGCCGCCTGGGCGCCCACAACACGTCATCTTTTTAACACGCTCCCTGCCCCTGCCATGCTCCTGCCGTGCCCTGGAGTGGTACTGCCGCCAACCGGTCACCTGCCGCAGATTGTGAATCTGCCGTCTCATGTAAACTAAATGGCAAATCCAAATTAACTATTTCGACTAAAACAGGGGCAGGGGGCACGGCAGGGAGACGGCGGCTATGTGTAAATCCACCTTTAAACGGGTTTTTTTTTTCTTAAGTCATGAGCCATATGCGTGCTAAAGCTTTGCTTTCCAAGATATGTGAGGATATCAATATAAGTGATTTTTAAAATTCAAATACTTAGGAGTTGACGATACAGATAATCGTACAGAACACAAAAGTCATTGTATCCCCTTCATACGGAAGGAAATCGCTCCATTGTACTAATAGTTATATCCTGCAAATGATCATGTTCCATTACAGATCTTATTCTTGGCTGGATAAAACTAAGTACCATGAAAAACATTGAAATCTAACAAAGTAGCTAACGCCCTCAGTTGAAACCTATCGTGTGACCCGATGCGCCATCGAAGTCAATGATAGCTTTATTGAAGTGAAGCTCCATTCAATACTTATCATTTACAAGTTTGTGTCATTCGATAAAATTTATTTAGGACATACTGGAATACATAATCTGACAGAAACGGAGTTTTTACAACCCAGTATTAATCATCTATGCAAAGATTCTACCAAAATAATACGTAAAATACTTCTTACACGTTTTAAATCCCGTAGGGGCCAACAAATAATATGGTCAGGGTTAGATTAATTTCATACTTAGTATGAAGGAAAAATTATTACAATTTTTTCAACTGATTTTTTTATCGTTCAATACGGTGGTTGCATATTTAAAGTTTTAAACCAACTTTATTTACACTTAGGTGTAAAATAGAAAGAGCAAATCCAAATTAATATATTTTGTTCTGGTACATTCTAGTCAAAAATCTTAAAGAATAATAAGTTTTAGATTTCTTGTACGATACGATAGCTTACAAGGGAAGCGTCTTACAGTTGGAAAACGATAGAGCAGCTATTAAAAAACCTCATCGGTTATACCTTTTTGCCCAACACTAATACCGTCAAATGCGTTTACGTGTAGTTTGGAACACCTACCCTACAAATTTGAATATATTCTGGACCAGGCGAAAGAATACTTTACAGGGCGTTCAAAAACTGTTAATACTCATACATTCAATACTGCGGGATAATCAGAACACAGTGAAATTATAACTCACGCTATACATGCTATAGAACAAAGATTTATTATACAATTCAACACTTCATTGATTCCAAATAGATCTCGGTTAATTATTTTGTAAAATACAAAAACTCCAATGTATTACTAAAAGTTCTGGATTATAAGTAACAGATTATCATAAAAATTAAATCTAAGTAATTTGGCTATTACTACGATTTTGTCACGTCATTGTTCGTGTAACATGCTTTGCTAAGGTCGAATCCGTAATTTCAAGTCTGTAGGTAATTTCCCACATGTAAAAATGTAGTTTTATGATTTTATTCAGTTATATTACAATTTAGTTTATTCTGTGGTTTTTTTCAGTGTATGTTAACCATTGGTTATACTAATGTAAAAACTTTCACTATAGTAGAACCCAAAGGTGTTACATGCATTAGTTATAGGAAACCATTTTTGTTTTATACATAAAACAAATCTTTTTATATATAGTTTACTTTTACCAGGTCTGTTTTTTCTAGATATATCGTCTAGACAGACCAAGGCTAATCATTTCCAGTTTTTTGAAAGGTTTTGCTATCACTTGTGAACTAGTCTGTTAAAATAAATGACTTATAAACATATAATATAAGCAATACATTTTGTAAAACATCCAAAATATTTAATACATTTCTAAAAGATATGTGTTTTGGGATCATTTAGCACTATCTCAGAACCGTATCGTGTTATACATATACAGACTATGTTAATGGTTATGAAAATTGCATCTTCACAATAGGTTATATGTTATTGTAGGATGGCCATCTGGTAGTGAGTCACCTTTTAAAATCCAGGACATTAATGACAGGATTAATGACGATTGTCCCCACTGTCTTGGCGTGAGAAATATTTTAAAAGTACCTATAATAGATCGATGGTTTTTGTCATCTCTTACTATAAGATGTGGTTTTCGTAAAATATCTGTTAATATTTATTAAAATAGGAATTAATGATTTTGTGTAACATTAAATGTAACTATAATAAATGTAATATTTCAATTAGACAATAAAAATAATATAGAAAGTTAAAAGTTTAAAATATAATTTTATAGGGAGGGATAAAAAATAAATAAATGTAATGTTTTGAATTTATATTCTATTATAAAAATAATTGGTTTGAAAAGTTTAAAGGGAAGAAATAAATTTTTCCTTTTGCCATCTTGAACATAATCATAAACGTTCGACAAAATGTAAGTACTCAAATATTGAGTATAAATATTTAATTATGCCTAGAGAACCACTTTGCAAAATAGGTTTGTAATTTTATTACTTATTTATAAATAAGGCTACATTCTACAGTCAGGACTCAGTTGACTAACTATACAAATGTTACATAACTGTGAATCATACCTTAGCTGAAATTGCAACACAAGAATAAGGTTTTAGTTTCATATGATTATAAAAACTATAGTCATTCAATGATTATTACTTATGAAATATTTAATTTTGTACAAAACGTTACTAAACACTTTTCTATGTTTATAGGATATATAACGTAGTTATTCTTTAAACGCAAATAGGGTATTTTCGGGCCTAACAGTTTTTTTCTTATACAGATTTTCTCTTATACTATTGGAGATTTAGGATTGATTTATGGTTTTAGAACCGGATCAATGAACACCATAAAAAATTTTAAGTTTGATTTTATTTCAGTAAGAAAACTGAATTGCAGGTAAAGTATTTGACAAAGTATAACCCACCAATGTTTATATGAATCTTTTTTTAATTTTTTATGCTAGGAATAAGGTTGTGCAATATGAAACAAAAACACTCCTAAAACACCCTAAATAGGTTTATTTTATCATTTTAATATTCATGTCCATCATTTTATATAATATTCGGAATAAAAATGAGGATTGACTTGTTGTTAAAATGGAATGAAATTAAGCTTGTTTAGTAAAAATAATTTACTTTCTTATAGATAAAAAAGTAAAACGTCGATTATTGTAAAGTATTATTTTGTATATATTTTTGTAAGGAAAACCTAGACGCATAAATTAAATCTAAATTAATTGTTTTATTGTCATACACAGTGACAAACATGGGCTAAGCGATGCAGGAGAGCGAAAGAACTCTTCTAATCTGTTTCACAAAAAGTTTGAAGTGGCTTCTGTATTACTCTGTATTATTAAACACTTTTTAAAGTGAATGAATTTTTATATACAGTTAAACAAGCCCTTCCTCGGGATAAGCTTATCTACGGTATTACTATATCGAGTGTTTGTTTAACGATAAAATTTCACGGAACCACTTATCATCGCTGGTTTTAGCGACATCAGTCAGAAGTAGTCGTCATGAGATTATCGAGTACCTCTTAAGTATAGATTGCATAGTATCTGTAAAGGCGGAGTCGTTAATAATACGATCACATTTACAGTAATGGTCAAAAGTCTTGAAACGTTCTGGGCTATATATCCTTTACTCGTAAACTTAGAATTATTAGACTTTGTACAGTGACATAGAGTGTAAAATTTAAATTAATTCTTTACGCAATCGGTTAGCTCTTTACCACCACAGTTGAAGAATGCTTAAGAAGTCGATGGAATATGTTAAATGCAAGGATACTTTGATGTATATGAAAGATATTATGAGTTGTAGCATACAATTTTTGTTTCTACACAATTTATTTGTATAGTTATGTAAATTTATTCCGTACACACTCAGTATGGTTTTCTATATCTTAGCACTCAATATTATGTTATCACTTTTTGAATAAGGAAAGTAATCTTGAGTTGAACCTAAATAAAAATAAACCACCTATATCGCTATTAATTTATAATTTAAAACATTCAGGTAGTAAAATTTTGTGTATATAATTTAATTATTAAAAAAAAGTATATTTTACCCTAAAATTGCACATTTAGTGAAAAACGGTAATAATACGAACTAATTTATGTTTAAAAATCAAATGTAATACTACTTTACATTGTAAACAGTATTTTAGGTTTATATGACCTATTTCCTCATGGAAGTTAACACATAATACCAACGCTACAATATTATACATACGTAAAGTATCATCGTAACTTTCCGAAAAAATTACGATTATAATTTAGCTCACAAAAATATATCTACTATATATATATATATATATATATATATATATATATATATATAGTATAGCTGTTATATATATTTGAGTGTGTGTGTGATGCATATTCGTATAATTTAATAAATTATAATTTGTATATAAAATACACAAAATTACATTTCTTTACGATTACCATAAAGGGAAGAACGATGTTCTTGTATAGCCCGAATAGTTTATTCTGTATTTTCTAAAATACGAATATACAATACTTGCAGGATCTCTGTTGTTCAGTACACAAATAACACTCAACGCATACTAAATCTGAGTAGTTATGTTTACCGAGGTGTCAAGTTAGACGTCGCTAACAAGGTGTCATGCTACATCATGTTACAGTTGTGCTGCACAACTCATTTTTTAGCCCTTCTATTCTGCAAACTATTGGTACATAACTGATTCTAAACTGTTTTACACATTTTATGTATTAAAATAAATGTATTACTTAGATTATTTTTTTATTACTTGTTAGTTGTTACATGGTACATAACAGTAAGTTATATATTTTGGATGATTTGAAAAAAGGAAATAAGTGTCTTGTATTACTTGAAACAGTGTTGTTATAAAGGAAAATTTAAAAATAATAGGAAAATAAAAGTCTTCTTGTCAAAAGCGGGATTAAAATATTCTTCACTTTCTATCTTAAATATTAGATAAAGTTGTAATGACCGAAGTGAATGTAGAAGAAGGCAATACTTTAGTATGTTACTGAGTTTTAAAAAATATACAAAAAATTTATCATATAAATATCATAAATAGCTTTATGTTTACGTGTAATTTATATCACAATATATAAAATGCATTAAAAATTATAATTAATAACTTAAAAGCAAGTCTGACTTTAAAACGAAAGTTAAATATTAAAATTACTATATTTTTGTAAGCAAAGACTTTTGAGATGCTGTTTGGTAAAGGAAAATTATAAATAAAACATTTATATGGAAAAAGTCATTATTACAATATGTATATTCTTCCTAATATTAGATATTTTAATAGTTTTATTGAACTTATTGACAGGGATACATATAATAAAATAAAACTATTGTCTTAGATGTTGATTATGATTTGCGGTCAACGTGAATCTCTTTCCCAGAATGAGCTATGCATTCCTCTGACATGTTCATTACCTTTGATCATACTCTTACAAACCATACCTAGAATTATTGTAATCAGTAATGAAAACAAACTCAAAAGAAATTTGTGTAACTATATGTAATAACAGATTTTATAAGAAAACTAATACAGAAAATAACACATATAGTAATGTATTAAGTTATATTAAAATAGAATACGTTTTATACGTTATACATAGTTTTTATAATTATTATATATATAAAGATTTTGTTAATTGTTAGTCTTTCAGTTATATAAAAACGAGAAATATATAAGAAAGTTTGCGACCAAATTATTAAATTAGGTTATTAAAAATAGATATCATATTGAACCAGCTTCTGAAGTTTTCTACTCAAAAAGTTACAAGGAAAAAACAAAATGAAAAAGTTAGGTGATTTTTATGTTGTTATTATTATTATTAAATGCTTTGCTTTGTATACATCAATAACAACTTCAGTACTGGAGTTAAAATTCTCTCCAACTTGTTATTTCCGCTAACAGCTTACAGATTATCCTTTTTATTCTAATTATATTTCATGTACTCATATCAGGATATTAATGACTAAACTTTGTTTTTCAACGAAAAATTTCATTATTTATTGTTACATCCTGTTGAATGTTTCAGGAATTTTAAAAGTTTCAAATTTTAATTCAGAATATAGTTTTCCTTTGTATATTTTTTAGTAAATCGTTGATCAATAATCATGGCATTAATGAGTTTTGAAACAACTGTTTAAAAATACAAGACTATTGTTTTAATTATTTTATAACAGCACTATTTGTTATTTTTATAACAACAGTATTTGGTGATAAAATCGTAGATACACAAATTGTTCCGGATATAAAATTCACTTAAAATATTACTTTTTGTTCCTGCCAGGTCCTCTGTCAACAATAAATCCTGAGGATTAACGTATTCTGAGTGCTGCTAACACCGAGCGGACTTCTGCGTTTTAGTATACTCCAATACCCGCCCTAGGCCTGGGCAGTACACTAAACATTAACTTGTTATCCCCCCATATAACTCAATAAGAAAATTAAACAAAATTAATATTTTTTATTGTAATAATACAATTTTTAATTTAAACTTTTAAAACAATTTGACAAATATTTTTATACATTACCAATACATAAAAAAAAAAATCAATTTTACTGTTTAAACTTGGCTTTTCCTATAATAATATTTGGATTTGGATATTTTTTATAATGGTCCAACTAAAAACTAAAAAAACATTTTTAATAATGTATTGAAAATAATAGCTTATAAATGTCTATGAAAAATCACAAAAAACGAAACTTGTTATAAGTATTTTTATAATTACAATAATAAATTTTGTGTATTCGGATAAAATTATCCTATGGTAGTTAATGTTTATAACACTAATTATTAAATTTAAAATAATTATTTGCTATTACTTTTTTTTAGTATTAATTTATTAGAATTTACTTGTTCATTATTTATTGGTTTGTTTATAATAGGTACTTTATAAATTGTACTTTTGTGCATCATGAGAACAAAAACAGATACCACACATTATATCAATAATGAACAAGTGCTAATTATATTTTATGGTTTGCAATGAATAATTATTACTGGTTTCCTTTTAAAACGAGTCCTTTTTAATGTATGTTATTTTAGTGATCAAGCTTGTATAGCTCGAAGAAATATGCAAAATAATAATAACCTGAAGGTATGATCAAGCAACTGTGATCAACTGACAGCGTGAAAGCCCTCAGAGCCTGAGATTGGTTAGTCATGTTTCAGATAATGCACAGACTTACTTCGGGAACTTCCGAAATAATAGACCTCCAGTGATACTCTGATCTAGTGTAAAAGTAATAGACCCGACAGACTATTGTAGTATTATATTTGTAAAGATTAACAAACGTTTAGTGTTCAATTATTTTAAGCAATATTTTAAAACATATTTCAAGAATTATCTGTCTGTTCTTCTGGATTCCTCGTCAGTGACAATACGTCTTCATCTGCATTATCTAGATGTTTTGAAAACACAAAAACTTTATCGTATAACCGTAGTACGCATTTTCTAAAAGTCAACTACAAGTGTGAAGTTTGTGGTTAAAGCTAGTCAGACCGGAAAACGATGCAGCTACGTGGTTAAGAAACATTTTCTAAAAGTAGATACAACTATAGATACACGTTAGATTTAGTTGGATTTGACTAAATATGGAATAGATATTTTATCTGATAAATTTTAATACTTCATATGTTTTCGTCACAATTAGGACAGGAAATGTGGACCCCTTAAATAAAAATTTAAGCTGCGCAAATATAGCGCTATACACCTTCTAATTAGGTAGACTTTAACCTCAATTACCGTGGAATGTATTTTTGTAAAAATAGTAATCAAAATGACTTAAAACCGGGTTTGGAGCCATAAAAAGTGGAACGCTACACTTTAACGGTATTCAAAACAACGAAAATGGACATATTATTCAATTATAAATCAATATTTATTTATATATATTGTAAAAAAGTTGCATTTTCCAGTAAAATGATAGATACATATATCTCTAATTAAAGGAAACGGACCTCTAAATCTGGCAACTTTTGACATTAAGATATTAGTAACTTGTAAATTCATATCTGTAAACATTAGGGGTAATGATATTTAGTTTGGCATTTGGAAGTCTAACTTGAATGTAATTTACTTTTTGACTGTACATACCTGATTTTTATATAAATGTTTAAGTTTATAGTTCCATAATAACAGTGGTAATCCCAAAGTAAAATTTTATTGTTATATTTCAGTTTATTTATCCACATAATGATTGAAATTTATAAAACGATTAATGTGTCATAAATAATTTTTACGCAATATAAAAATAGTTTTCCTGTTTATTTCTGTGTTATTTAAATATTTAAAATTGGTTTTTTTTTAGTAAATTTGTAATCCATTCACCGGATTTTCCCTCAATGAAGAGTTGAAAATCACATGTATCTACATTACACGACACATGATATGGAAACAAACGTTTTGAATGTTTATTACACTGCTTTATTTTATAATTACTGGTAACTGCAAAGTTTTTATTTTATGCTGGGACCTAAATATTCATAAAAGGTACATATGATAAAGAAAATGGATTTTGAAATGTTTGATTTTAAAACTGTTATTCTTTAGTTTTTTTTCTTGAACGTATAAAAGAATCTTGATTTATTATGAAAATGTCTGTAAAAGAGACTTATTTTGGAATTCATAATTAATAAACACTTAAGACTTTTAGCTTCTAGGTATTTGGAAAACCGACCTTTTTTCATTGAAAATTATCTTTTACCGGAGTAGTGTGAAAATTATTATTGATAACTTTTTGGAAACATTATAATGTTTAGTCCTTATTCTTGTATTACACAACATGTCACTCATTATGAATAAGGCAAATGATGAATTATTGGATGTGTGTCTTTTTTATAAATAGTTTTTTTATTATCTCCTATATTTGCAAGGCATTGCCAAACTTCAAAGTCACTATGCAAATTAACGTACCGATGCGATACTAACTGTTTTACAGTTTAGGCCCGTCACAGTTGACGGACAAGGTAAAAGCCTACGTAAGCTTACCAGTGCAGAAGGCTTACCGATACAGAAGCTGATTACTCATCGACCTTTAGAGTTTACTTTCTCATCAACTAGTGGCGGACAGGAACTGGATGCAAACTTATTTCTCATGTATTGGAAAACTGTCAGTTATTATGATAGGAGCCAATATAATTCGTCATTAATTCCAGTAAATTAAGAAGCTAATGCTTACATTATTAATATAATATGTGCCTGTTACATAAAAATTTAGCTTATAACGATTAGAATACATTTCATATCACTGAAGAAGTATGAACCAAGAGTACAATTGAGATTGGTTTATGAAAATTTAGTATTTTTCAAGAATCCTTTATGAAACAATTAAAATGTTACATTTCCACAATTCTGTAACGGATCACTAAAAATTTTATATACTCGTATTTAGTTTTTTTTTTAAGTAAATCTAGAGGGAATTCTGTATAGGACAATTTATAAGAGGATTCGATCAAATTTGAACCACAACAGTATTAGTCGTATCTTATTAACTGATGGTATGTGCACCATCACTACAGTTATACTTTAAATACAAAATAACGTTTTATATGATTAAAAACTAAAACCGATTTCCTTCAAAACATCTACTCTTTTTAATGCAAATCTCGAGGTACAATATTACTTAAACGATAATTCTTAAACGCTTATTTAGTATCTATTAGAAGAATTAAGCTGTTTTAAATGTAATTTTATTGTCTTACTTGGTTATAGAACTTTTATTGTATAGAAAAATTTTACTACGGACAATTTTATTTTTTAAGTAACACGCTTTAAAAATGCAAAAATTAAAGAAGAGATTGGACAAATTTTCAAAAGAATGAAGAAACTTAATCTATTTTACCATAACTTATAACACTGTAATAAAGGTCATGAGAAACAATTCTCAATTTGTTTATGTAAAAGGCTAGTTACTTTAGAACAAAAAATAAATAAATTAACGTTATAGAACGGAGATACACAAAACAGTGTAAAACCCTTGAAGAATTTATTCGTAGTGGACATAATTAATACTATTGCCATGTTTTGTTATTAATTTGTGTGTTAAAGTTATTTATCTTACTTTGATACATGTTTTATTATTATATTTATAGTTTTACTTGTCGAAACAACATGCATGGCTTTGTCGTTTTTTATTGTATTAATTCTGTTGTACAGTCTTTTTATTCTACTTTTACGCTGGTGTTGTAACATCTTTACTTTCATATGTTTTAAAATTGTTAATGCTTTGCAATTTTTTTCGCTTTAACTGTCATTGGTTTGCATAATATTTCAATATTGCTTTTTTCTAAAAACTCTTTGCCATTGTTTGATAAAAATGTGGTTTGCTTGATAGTTTAAATCGCCTTTGTGTTTTTATTAGATATTTGTATGTTTTTTTGTAATAACTTTATCTTATGAGCCGTGTTGTATACTTATATACAATATAATGTGTATTATACTATTTGCGTACTTTAATTTAGTGAATGGTTAACTGGTGTTTGTAGTGGTTATATTTAAATTTATTTCTTTATTGCGGTTTCTCTGTGAAATGATGCTGAATTGCTACTTAAACTTTATATGACTTCAATATGCCGTTTGCGCATTATTCTTTATAATAAAATTATGTGTACAGCAAAAAAATAATCACATACATATAAAGCGCTGGATCTTAATCCTAGAATAAAATTTGGTTAAAGTAGTCACATTCAGAGGATGGGTAAATTGCATGCCAAGAAAAGAAAGTCTGCTTGATGTTGTAAAAAACGAGAAGTCAGTGTTTGTGAATATGAAGTGATGCCACTCAATTGATGATTCTTGCAACCATTCAGGTCCGTTATACCAGAGAGAGTATACCCCCAGATAAGAGGGAGGATTCCACTAGAAGCGCAGTCAGCAGGGTTTTCACGGACAACAATATAACTGTTAAAACTACGATGGGATGAGTTCTGAGTTTCGTTACGCAGTTCGGCACAAACGTCTTGAGGCGATAGGGGCAGTGTGTAAACAAGAAAGGGTTACAGTAGAATCACACCACGGGGACTTCACAACCAGGTTATCTGAGATGAGCGGCGCACGGTTTTCAGTTGTTAGGAACGTAACTCGCATTAAAAGCATTCAACAAGTGTTTGTATACTTTGATCTATGCGCACTCTTCTTTCACTGTGTGTTCACAAGCAAGTGAAATGCTGCCGTGTAGTAACTATCGTACTTGTGAGAGAAATTATATAGGTTATATTTCCTAGGAAACCTTCTGTAGAAGATGGGGAGAGTTCGAAGTCTCCTGGCTTCAGAAATTAGTTTGTTTTGGTCATGAAGCTCTAGTGCTTCTTCGAGACTGTTAGCCACCAGTGATGATGTCAGTAACATAAGTATTAATGCATGAAGATCTTGTACGCAAGAGGGAAATGTGCACCTTTATCCTACGCTACTTGCATGAAAGTTGTTAAGGGAAGGTGTGGAGAGTTATTCACAACATTATCACTGTATATATCTGGTAGAAAGAGAAAGGTTGAGAGGGATCAGAACGCCTAAATATGAGCTAGAAACGTTGATTTTCACTGTAAATATTTATGGCGCGAAAGGTATGCGACTGAAGAGTACGTCCACGTGAGAATAATACATTGTAGATACGAAACTGGATAACAATATCGCACATGTTATGTTGAAGACTGAATACCGTTCATCAAAAACATCATTGAGAGGCCAGATTTTGTCCTAGGACTAGCATAAAAACCATGCGGAGTGTCCCAGTGCTATTAAGAAGGATTTAACACCCAAGTATTGTGCAGTAAATTGCTATAAACGTCATTGAGAATCTACACAGTGATTATACGGTGGAGAGAAGAGTGAAGATGACGAATTTCATTTGTTTTAAGAGTAGACAGAAATTATACTTGAGTTGGTGGCTTCCCATTGTGCAAACAGGGAGCGGGATTCATAAATATGTACTTTTAGATACAAAACGGAGAACATGCGGGATATCAAGGACGAGAAAGTAGTGTTAAGGAGTGAGTAGCCTGACACGTAGACGGGACCTCCTAGAAGTGAAACAAGGGGAGCAGGAATATTATGGTGTCAACCAGTACTATATATATATATATATATATAGCTTTACCTACCACTATATGCATGGGAGAGATTTATACTTATTTACATTAAATACACATAAACCAATATACAAAACATTTATTTTTGTGAGGCTTTTATCGAAAGGAAGGTTGTCTTTGTCAGACACATCACAAAAGTGTAGATCATCAAATCTATTCCTACCTTACTTTTGGAAATACCTCACCAAAATAAATGTTTTGAAATATTGGTTTATGTGTTTTGATGTAAATAAGTTAACAAATAGCAAATAACAAATAGAAGCTCCATCTTCAACAATTTCATCATGGGGAGATGCTATTTTGGTACATCAACACAATGATTATTTCAAAAAACACGGAGAAGGTAGTTAGAGGTCAGTATGCGACGTCAAAGACGTGCCTTCTGCACTAATAATCCTCTTGTATGGACAAAAAGGCGCCGTATAACGGTTAAAAGTGAGAATACAGTTTATGCTTGTCTAAAATTTCTTGGGATTCAAACAATGATGAAATTAAGAACACAAACTATGGTAAAGAAAATGACCGGAAAACTTGATTTTTTCCGATGCAAGCTTTACTCAATATTATATTATGTTTTGTTAACAACAATATTATATGTTATAAAACTGTTTGTTTATATTGCTGTAAAATATTTTACTATAGAATGTTAATTAGATGTTGTACTTGTCTAACTGGAATATTATTTTTTTAAACAAATCTCTTTGATCTTATACAAAATGGTAAATTTAATATATGGTAGTAAATTTTATGCTACACACCTACATTGAACTTGTTAAAAAATATAATGATAAAAACAAGTCTGTGTAAAAGGGTAAAACATGTTTATTGAACTATATAAAAATAATTCAATATTTCGTGATGTCCAGGAATATTTGCCATTTACAATACGAGTATGTAATGACGCTCAGTTTAACAGAGAGATGGATTGAAGAGCACTTGAGTTTAAAAAACAATAAAGGATCGTTAGGGAAAGTCAAATTGTTCATCCACTGTTGGACCAAAATTGGAATGGGGGCTGAGCTTTAGCAAAGCTTGTCAATCATGGTTCTGTAAAAATTTATTTCTGTCTAGCAGCAAATCTGTTTGTGTGTCCTATATCTCACTAATTTATTGAACGACAGAAAACACTTTACTTACTGGACACTGACTTTGTAATGCTACACGGTTACTGAAGTCTGACATACTGGAACTACTGGGCAACAGTCCTACGAGGTGGCTCTTACCGCCGGGGCCGGTTGATGGCTATTCTTCTGTTTAAAGGAAAATGTACATATTTTTTTGTAAAACCATTATTGGCACATTGTTAACTTAAGCATTACAATCAGGAATTTTTCCAAACGCATTTAAAAACAGCTAAAGTTCATTCCTCTTCATAATGTCTAATGATGTCACGTGCAAAAAATAATTTTCGTCCAATATTCAAATATGCTCAGTATTTTTTCTAAACATAATTGAAAAATGTTGTTAAAAGGTCAGTTTGTTCAGTATTTTTGAATCAAAAAATCTATTCTTTAACGATTTCCAGTAATGGATTTATGAAAGGAAAAAAAAACATTTCAGACGCTTTGTTTGCTTTATCAAAAAAACATTAATGAATGCTATCACTTGCAATGAATCGGTTAGTTATGTTTAGTCTTCCTCGGACCTTGCAAAAAGCGTTTGATTCCGTATGACAGAGGTAAACTATTACACAAACCTGGAATCCATAGGTTGTCGAGGGCTATCCCTATCTTGGTTCCGAAGTTTTCCCCTCTCTGATCGAGCAAACAGTTTTTGTCGACGGTTTTGTGGTGGTAGACAGTGGGGAGAGGGCCATTGAATTACGGTGTTATTCAGGAAAGTACCCTTGGACCAATTCTCTTTCCTTGTTTTATCATATAACAATGTTGGTCAAGTTAAATATATTCCGGCCAGTGATTTTTTAATTTTGGCCTACGACACTGTGGTTTTATTGTCGGGGGAAAAACTGGGACGATATGTCTATAACAATGCGTTACATGATTTGTCTGTTCTTAAAAAGTGGTGTTTGATCAAAATATATATATCTCTGAATGTTTTCAAAAACGAAAATTCATGCCCAATTCTCACTACACACAGAGATCAGACCCACATTTTAATTTCTCTTAACTCTGAAACACTTGCGGCAAAGGCATGCATTATATAACAACTTGCCAAATGCGAACAGAATTGAAAAAGTGGAGAAATACAAGTAAATTTAGGTGTAAATATTTGATACGAGAAATGAAGGGGACTGCCCATGTTTGTAATATTTTTAAAAAAACAGAAAATTCGGAAATACATATTTGGATTCAAACAATTACACGGAATATTAACATTTTTCATGAAATAAAACATTGTCTAATTTTGCGTATTGTCAGTCTTTGTATTTATGGGGGGTATTGTTGCCTTGGGGTGTGAGCGCTCAGAAGCAACTTTGAGACACCATTATATATATTTCCGAAAAAATCAATTTTAAAGGCCGCGATTGGAGTTGGTACTCAGGTTCCTCCGACACATGATCTATTTAATTATTTTTGAAGTTTCTCAGCATAAGGACAAGCTTTAATGTAAAAAACCCCCATCTTAACACTTACATATTTTTCAAACAACCGAGATTAATTTTTAACAATGTATCCCCATACATACTCACAACACGAACCGCAGAATCGAATAGGAAAACAGCCACTGCAGCCTAAACAGGGATAATCTTTTTCAACAACAAGGTTCCATTTTATATTGTCGTCATATATTATAATATAGGAATATTTCCGAGCTATTTGAGAAACCTCTGGAGGATGTTCTGGTAAGCCTCTTATAAAAAGAGAGTGCATGGCTGGATACTTAGTATTGGCAAAGACGCGGCCGAAAGCGTCATTAGTCCCTCGGGATACAGATAAGCCTACCTTGACCTCTTCACTGACCTTGACAAACAATCCCACTATCCGGTTATCTTACAGTTAATTCACATCCTAACCGAGCGGTTGACGCGTCCTTTGTCCTGTTGGTTGGGCCTTCGCGGGTGGCTATTGTTGGGCCCGGCGTGTGGCTGCTGGACGGTTTTGCCAAATCACAGACCGCTGGTGTTGATGAACAGCAGTCGTCGTTTGGGCCGGGGCGGTGAGTCGCTGGCGGTGGCACCGGTTTCGCGGATGTGGTGCGTCGGTCCGTACTGGAACGCGCTTTCTCGTCGGGCTGGCTCTCTCGATTAGAGCAGAAAATTGTGTTCCATAACCACAACATGCGTGATCATGTCATTTTTTTTTGTTTATTTTATATTACACTCTGACTTATCCCATTTTTTTTGTTAAATTTTTGGACTCCTCTCACCGCACCGCAATTATTTCCAATGAAAATACTCCATACAAACTCGTCATAATGTACCAGACCAAAATATGTCATATTTAAATTTGAACCTCCTCAATATTGTAATATTAATTATTATGGGTAAATTAACGGCTCCGCACCCACGCACAGGCTTCAGCCATATGGTGGGTGTCCCAATTTTCCTTGAAAAATGTTTGTTAAAGTTTAATTGGTAATTAAATTTAATAATGTAAAATTTTACGCTATGATCATTTTACTTACTTTTTCAATAACGTAAAAATATGGAAAATTAGTAACATATTTATATTTAAAAATATATTTTATTTTAAATCATAAAAGTATAAGTTATCAAGTAAAAATTAATTACTTGTAAGGTATTTTAAACAGAAACGAAGGCGCTTCCTTACTTAAACACTTGCGACGAATTGTACTAAGAGACCTAGATCCTGTAAAACAACTCTATGAACTTGAAGAAAAGGATTTAATTATGAGATTGCAAAATAACGCAAAGCCGCGAGAAGAGCTGTCTCTTGTATGCTTTTAATTTAGGTGAGAAACCTTATTCCCATAATAGTGAGTTTCCATTTCACAGCTGTTTCAAGTCGAATTCTAATTAAAAAATAATGTATTTTCATTAACATACTAGTAGGTAGTAATTCCGTTCTAATAAATAGTTTTCAATATTAAAAAAAAGTTATAATGTTTTATTTTATTTTAATTATGAATAGAACTTCATCCAGTGTTTATGCATTGTTGATTTTGACTTTTAACCGTTCAAGAAATCATATTAAGAACACTAACATGATAAAACCGTGGTATCTCTTATGAATACACCATTATTAAACAGATCCCCAGGATATAAATTAAAGAATATGAATTAATTTCACTGGAAAGTTTTGTCGGATGAACATTTAGGAGTATAATAAATATACCCCAAGCGCATCGGTAACCCTATTTGTCCAACCGCAAGGCACTATAATCTGGTACATTTGTCATTACAGGTACTCTGTATCAAAGGAGCAGAGATTAGATTCTATCCAACTATGGTATAAAGCGATTGTTATAAGTATATTGCCATTTAAAATCATTGGTATATGATGAAATATTATGCGCCGTCAATACAATGGAATTTTTGTTAGCATAGGGGAATATTTATACGTTGGTTTTACAGGTAACAATGAAATCAACAAGAATACAGCAGAGTAAATACATCTTATAAACAAATAAGTAAAAATCTTATGATGTTTTACAAGTGATACATTTCCTTTATTGAGCAGATTACAAAATTATTACATAGTGTAAATTAGATATAAAAAATCTTTAATAGATTTAGTTTTATCTCATCGTGCGTTATACTACATTCCCTGTTTTGAAGTGTTATTTTTGACGATGGAAGGATTGTGAAGGAAACAGGATTTTTTCCGGACATTTACCATCGTTCAGTGAAACAAGAAACCAGTAACACTACGTTTCGAGATCTGCAGTCCTGATCTCTTTCTTCAGGTAAAGAACTAACCTAAAAGATAATTACAAACTAGGTAAAAATAAACAAATCTTAACCAAAGCTTTTTGGCACGCCTAAGTCAGAAATCACAACCACCACGTTGTTTTGTCAACTTCACTAACTCTATAAACCATGCACTTAATAAAAAACTACCAACAACACTTATCATTTAAAACTAAACTACAGAATACAAGTCACAATACGTCTTATTAGTCTACTAACCACCTACGACTGACCAGAGGGCACTAGCCAATGGTAATCGTCCATGGCAGATTTAAAACAATATGGCGGAAAAAATGGCGGATTGGTTCATTCGAGATGAACTTCTAAAAACCATACAGTGACTCCGCATTGGTTTATTACAAATATTCTGATCCGTTAGATAATTTTGGTTTCCCTCTTTAGTATTTTTTTTAGAATTGGCAACCAAAGCGGCCTAATCTCGACTGATGGTTGACTGATTTGTTGGTCTGTCAATTTAATGTACGTTGCCTCAATTAATTTCCTTTTGAAAAAATGTGGTAATTTCTACCTACTTTTAAAATTTCTCCTATAATCCCGAAACATAAGGGATTGACGTAAACGCAATTATTCACAATTCTGTTTTTATGACTCAGGAATGATTCTTTTGGTTCGTTTGCACTTATTTTATACATTTGTCTTTTGTAGATTTTAAATAAGTTTTTATAACGATAGTACTAGAAAGTTTAAAGAAGAGCTACAGATAAAAATGTATTACGTAAATTATACATGTATATATTTACCCTAACATTTCACACCCTCGAGTTATCAAAAGCACACTTACTTGCACATTTGCCATAAATTCTAAAACCACGAGGAAAGAAATAACAAAAAGAATACACAATGTCTATATATATTAAAATGATACAGAAAATAGACAGATTAAGCGAAATAGACGGCTTAGTACATCCGCAGCCTCCACTATAATCCAGCCAGCAATGACTGGTAAATTATATTCTTGTTGTTGTGCCGTAAATGTACTGTGGCAAATAGCAAACATTAGAGTTAATACAGCACAGGCAGAGGTATATTCGAACAACACTGTCGTGGACTACTTGTTTTTATCGTCGCAATACTTAACTAAATGGATCTTGAATACTTATCTAAATGGAAATGAATATCCATCCCATCAAATCATATTAAATATCCTAAATTTTAAAATAGGAAGACATTATGTAATAACCCACGTTGAGCTGAGGAAATACTTTTATAAGTAGTTTGGAAGTTCACTCAGTAACATGCCGCTGAATACGTTTCTTTAGTATTTATTTAAAAATATTTACTTCATTCTAATTTGAAATATTGAATTTTGTTTAGTGTCGAATAACTTTTTTTATAACACATATGTATTTATTTTTGGTATTTAAAACTGAAATATTTCCAGTTCTGAATATTTATAAAAATATTTTATACTTTTGAATTTTACTACAATAATTAAAATAATAGGATATATCCATCTATTTTTTGCATTTAAGTAACCAAGACACACACTAACGGCTATGACCTTAGTGTAAGTATATATGGTAATAATATTTAAAAGTAGTTATGATAAACAAAATAATGTGTAAAGGATTTAGATTTATGGTTGGTTTATTTTATATTAACGTGTATTCAGGTTAACTAATACGTATAACAGTTATTAGGAGTTTTAAAAGTAAAGATTTTTAAAACGGCGTACTATTACAACATTTGTAAACTATACATTATATACGAACAAACCAAAACAATTAATATATTCTTTCCAATGACTCACTATTATTATGTGGAGGTTGGGTTTTTAATCTCGATGTATCTACAAAACGTGTGTGTGTTTGTCATCCTGTCCCAGCTATTGTCGGGAACTCGTATATATTCAAATGTGACGAGGGATTTGATTCTTCATTACTTTCCTTAGAAGAACAATCAATAACAATAATGCAACTTTCTTAACATATGTCATGTAAGAGGTTTTCAATAAAAAAAACCAGCCGTTATTTGGCCTATCTTTATTACAATGTTTCATACATTTCATATTTATCTTTTATTTAATTTCGATGACAGTGACGAAAAGGTTTTTTTTTCCTTTTTATGGAAAGTTGTCTGAAAGGATTAATTACTTAAAATATAAAAGATTTTTTACATCTAAACTCCTATTGCATTCATCATCATCATTTCCTTAATTATTACGTTAAACAGTTGCAGTACGTTTTCTTTGAGCTTTGGTTTACTTTGTGATTGACGAAAAAAGAAAACACGCCTTTTTCTGAAGTAAAAAAAAACAAACTCTGACTTCAAAGAGTTTTCTCTGATATTTGACTTTAAATATTGTGTTTTCCTAGAGCCTTTTTCAACATGTTAATCCAAGAAACGTAACATTCGGAGTGTTTGAGATTCAGTAAATATAATTGTTAGAAAATAAACTATCGCCTTAAACTAAGTTATATACTAATATGAAGTTTATTACTAATTTTCTCAAATACCAAATTTTCTCAAATATCAAGAACGGGTCCCTAATCTTAAAACTTTGATGGAAAGGTTCGTCGGTTGCCTTAATTTTGATACAATGTTATATATTGTAGATTTATAATCATTATTATAAAAACAATTTCCGTAAAGTATTGCAGAAAATAAAATTTTAATACACAGTTAAATTGCTACCTAAGCGATTTGGTAACATTGAACATAAAAATAAGAAATTAAAACTGACGCCTTAAAATAAGCCTACGTATTCATATCACCAAATACAATGATTGGACTATTTGATAGTGAAATATATTCAAACACACTGGACAAGAAGACTTTTAGATTAATAAACAACATTGGGACTGATGGTGACTCCCTATCTACCCTTTAAACAACATCTTAATTTTTTTAAGGCGTACCGCCGTGATCTGTGGTATAAATATTATGCAGCATTGTTGTGTCGGTACTAGGCAGTTTATTTTTGGTAGTCTCCAAAAGGTTACGGGCCTTTAATGACATAAAAACTACCAAAATCACCCATCATCAATAATTAGTTATAAAAAATAATTTTTGGCTTTGCTTCAATATCTACAGGGAAATTATTGGAACCACAAATGACGTTTGTATGGTGTAAAAGGTGTTCCAACACACATTTTACTTAGTGATTACCCCAATTTAGAAATTTTACAATAAATCATTCAGTAATTTTTATGTGAAATTAGCGGATTTTGTGGCACAGACTTAGTATTTAAAATCACTTCGTCCATTTAAAAACAAAGCTATAAGAACTCATTATAAAAAACTGTCTCTGATGAATAGAGTTTTTCAATGTTTACATGTCTACAAACGTTTGCTGCAACCGCCAAGAATAACTGTTACTTTTTCTAATTTCAAGCGTAGAAAATAACCGTATTTTTTAAATCCATATGGAACAACAACAACTAAGAATACATTAACAGCGTAGTGTATCGGGTTCTGATGTTAATCGCGAGATAACCGGATCAAGAAAACAACGAGCGCAGCTGCTACTAAAGTGTGTGACCATTAAGCGGTTCATGTCCATTGCAAGCAGCCTTCCTCCGGCTGTTTGTAGTGGTGTTCGGAAGGACACATTTAAGCCGTTGCTCTTCAGGTAAAATGTTAGTGTGACTTTCTTTATCCGTAACTTCGCCTGATAAATTAAGACTTTAGTTTACTTTACTTTATAACATGCCTAGAATAATTTATTGAATACGATAGCTACTATAGTTCATATATAAACTCTGAGTAAACACAGTATTTTTGTAACAGTTTGGATGAGTTCGTTTTAACCAGTTTTAGAGCCAATTAAAACTTTCTAAAATGTGGCCCAGTCACGTTCAAGCAGAAATAAACCATTTTTGGCAGCCATTGAAAGTGCGGAACACAAATCTTTATATTCTATTTATTAAGCATTTTAGCACTAAAAATATTATATCCAAATGGTTTGGATAATTTTTTTAATGTTGTGTGTTTATTTGAGATCTCGCAAAATTTCCAGATAGCAGGCATCCAAAGTTTTTGAGTTAGTATTAAATTGGAATAATTGTAAAACACGATGACTAACCCTTAGTTCAATATAAGGCGGTCCTGACAATAATTAGTATCGTGGACATTAACGAATTATTTTAAACTGTTACAATTCTAGTATATATTCTTTTGTATATCTGTTGTCAAACGCAAGCCTATGTTTTTACGTATACGTTATATTTTAATTTAACATTATTGTATATGACATACAATCTCTTTTAATTGTCTCTAGTTATGCTGCCTAAACCTATTTTATAATTAAAATAAATTGTAATCAACAGTCAGGACTATATTATTTAATTCAGAATGTAGGGGGCAGTTTAACGTGTTCTTTTGCATAATGGTCAAGTTCGAGTAAAATATTAAATAGTGATTAGTTTTAAAAGATTATTTCATACAAAATATTTGCCTTATGGACCTGACTAGCAAAATAAAGTAGTACTTACATAGTTTATAGCATTTTCATTTTTCAAAATATATTTTTCTTCTATTTATCTTTATATATATATCTAAGATTTTATATAAATCGTAAAGATTTAAACCGCTAATACGGTTTTATGTTTTTCAAGGTAGTTGGTATTATCTCTCCTGGAGTTAACGTTATTGTTTTTATAATTCATGGAATCATGCAGTATTGCTTTGTTTGTACCCTTTTTTATTTGTTTTAAATTTTCTATTTTAATATTTTAATTTTATCTAGTGTTTGAGTCATATGGTTTATATTATCTCTCATAAGTATTTAATTTATTAGATAGAATTGTTATTGCATATTCTTTAATCTATTATTGGTTGTAACTTATTTCTTAGTTCTTGAGCTATACATAAATTGTAACTATTTATAACTAATTTATATTAATGTAAACTATCTTATTTAATGGTTCTAATGTTTATTATGTATTTTTTAGTCACGAAATGCGTTGCTTGTTTTTAAATATTATTCTTTACGAAATATGTAAATTGATTTATCTGTTTAGAAATAAGTAAAAAAATAATTGGAGATTCCAGTTTTTCCAATTTCATGAAGAAGTTCCTATGAGGTATTTTAATGCAAATTAATAGTATTTTTCTACGTTTATTATAGACTCCAGCAGTGAGGAATTCATACCGTTTTATCTGAAACATATATTTGAGATCTAGAAACTAGTTCTATTTTAATTTGTGCGAAGACATATTTAAAAGCAGTGGAAGAAAAGAGGAATAAGGATTATATGACTGATACAACTCAAATACAAGTAATATTCCAATCTGTAAAATTTTAGGAAAGAACACACACACACGCACAGTAACAATCTGAGCATTTTATTCTGGAATTCAACAGACACTGTTAGTGCAAACTAGCAGAAAACTATCAAGTGAGCAGTTGCACTTAAAATATATATATATATATAATATATATATATATATATATATATATATATATAAATATATATATATATATATATAATTATATATATATATATATATTGAATACATAATAAAGCATTTAAAATGTGTATTATTCCTAAACAAAACAAATAAAATGATATTATATTGTAAAAAAAGACATTATCCAACAGTTTAATATATTTAATGTATCAGATTTACAAATAATCATCAATATGGGAAATTATCAAAAAAGGAGAAACGTACAAAGGCTAGCTAGGACACACCGGTAAAAATGGACATGCATTTTACTTTAGACACTTGAAATTGACCATAATAATAATTTGCACATTGAAATGGTTTTGGAATAGTTTGATGTTTATTTTCAAAAATTTTTCAATGAGTAATTTTTCTATTCAAACTAATAGAAAGTATAAATACAAGGCTGATATTGGAGAGAAATTTAACTAAAAAAGAAAAAGAAACTTTTGACTAAAAAAATACTAATAAACTTTAAATTGACTTTAAAGCATTTGATATTGTAGATTTAAAAATATTTTATATATAAAACTGCTGTTCAAAATAATTTTTTTGAATTTGATTAAATAATTTTTTATTTGGCAGAAACCATGTTTTTAGGATGCATTGAGTCCTTAGTGACAAGCCTCAAAGTGAATTTAAAACAGGATAATTTTGACACAGTCTATTGGTAGTGCTTATTCATAGCCAATTGTTTAAAAACTCAACTAAACATATCTGATTAGGCTAACGATATGTTTGATATTTACTTCAAACTGGTTAAAATAATAAAAGATTATTAATTAATACTAAACGGAAATATGTCCTTTTTTCATACCATTTAACGAAACAAAACTTTATTAGTAACTCGAATTCGAGTTAGGATGGCTGTAAAAGATTTATGTCGTTCACTGCCTACGGTTTTACTGATTTTCCTCTGACTTACTATGACGATAGTACGTTTGACTGCATGACAGAAATGCAGTGATACAAAAAATATACATTTTACTACGTGAGATAATATACTGGGTTCCCAGTATTCAGAGTTTTATATGTATGAAAAAGGTTAATTTTGACAGTAAATTAGTTTTTTTCGACGAATATATACATGTCAATCATCTTTTAACGTGCTCGAATTACATTTAATTTTACGATTGAAAATTATATAATCTTTTTAGTTTTTTTTATAAATATCTGATTTATTTAGAAATATATATTATTATTAACTCTTTAAGACTATAAACGTGAATCATTTCACGTTGGTGGATTTAAACATAATGATGGTTTTACAACACTACCTATTATAATAGACTCTTGATACGAACAAATGTTTAAGGAACTATAAATGTCAGGTATATACCAATGTCCTTAATATTAAAGCTATTCATGAATTGTCATTTTAAATTTACTTAATAGCTTTTTTAAAATATTATTGGTAATATTGATATATTTATATTTTGTTATTTCATTGTTTGTTTTAAAATTTTGTCCTATAAATACTCTACAATATGTTCCATCCTATTAGTTAATTGTATTGAAAAAGTTTACGTTTTGTAGGCTTACATCATATTCCAGGCCTGCATATTAGACTGAGCATGTTAGAGGTCTATTTATCCGATAAGCATTTTAAATACATGAAACGATGTAATCACGCTATAAATGCTTTTAAAATTATAAAAACTGTCGAGAAAGGTTTTTCTTCACATTAATTACAACTTATAAATATTTGTAAAAATAACGTGATAAAACTATATACTATGGATTCTAAAACTATGAGGAAGCCAGTTATAAACAAAACGTTTTTTAAAATATTTTGAATCTATTGCAATGAAACAAAATAAGTAAACAGGATTAAAATGTAAAATACGGTTTAGTACAACGGCAGCATTCACTATAAACCTGCCAACAATGAAGGGTAATTATATTCTGTTGTTGTGCCGCACATGTACTGTAGCAAATAGCCACATTAGAGTTAATACAGCCCATGCAGAGATACAACAGAACAACACTGAACAGGGTGTTGTTATTAATTACCGTCGGCAATAACTTACTTTTGTAGATATGTCTTTAAGTTATCATTCAGATAGATTTTAACCCATAAATTTCCCATATGATGTATTCATAGTTTAAAATCATATATTAATATTTTATGAAATAATATGAAAATATTCTACCAGTCTTTAACAATATGTAACAACGTATTTCTGTCAACTGTTCTTATTTTTATTTAGTTTTCTGTGTCAAAACGACCTTGTGGGAATTTTGTTATTAGTGAGAATTTATATTATGTAAGGAACAAAGTTTTTTTTATATTGTTCGACTGACTTGAATACAAAAATGCGTTCTTTATATGGTTTTAGAGGTAATTATTATGTCTTAATCTCTGAGTTTGTGGTGTGTGCCGTTCTTTTCAACTTGATATTCCTAGTTTGTTGCAATACAAAATCCTCTTAAAATTATTCATTTCTACTAACAGCTCAAAATTTTATTATTATAGGTATCTACTGAGTAAAACCATGTTGGAAAACTCCGTTCTGAGGTTCTTAAATTCTAATGAAGTTTCTAACAACATACAATGAAACAGTTCTGTTTGTTACTATACTATAAGTAATGTTTATATTTATTTTTTTTTAATGTTAATACGAGATAATAATGATACAGTTTACTAAATTCCTGCTATAAAATTATTAGTTTTGTGTCACAACACATATTTTTTTATTCTAGGTGTCCATTCATATATATCTAAATATTGTAATTTTATACTAAAACTATGTATTTTGGATATAGGATGTTTCAAATAGGTATTACGTTTTGTTCGAATTACTAATAACATACCTTAGAAATATTTATCTTACAATCTTGATTTGAACTCTACGCAAGATCCAAAATCAAACGGATTCTATAACAAGTTAAATTTTTCAATTAAAACATATACAGGATATTAGTTTAATTTTTTTACGAAATAAATAACTTAATCTAAATAACAATTAAAACTATTCAACTAATATCTGTATAATTACCTTGATTAGTTTTAAATATATATATATATATATATATATATATACTTAGAAACTAAAAATTACGTACATATACATGTCATATTATATATATATATATATATAATTATATATATAATATAATATATTTTATAAACTAATAAAAGTAATTATACAGATATTAGTTGAATAGATTTTAATTGTTATTTAGACTATGTTATTTATTTTCTAAAAAAATTTTAACTAATTATATATATATATATATATATAATATATATATATATATATATATATATATATATAATAATAGATAGTAATATGGGGGTTCCTGGCGCACTTTCGGAGCCAACCGAAAAGCAATGTAAAATACTGTTCAATGTAACCATAAAGGAAGCTGAGAAATAACACCAGCAAATTCTCAATGAAAAATTAAACCGAATCTACAGTCGTTCGTCTCCAAAAGCGATCGGTACATTACTATCTACTCTAGGAATGAAAAATTAACCAAATCTACAGCTGTTTGCTTCTACTTTTCTTAAGCTGTGCTTTGGTAAAATGTTGTCAAATCTGCTACGAAATAAAGGATTTTATCTTAATAAAATTTAATCAATTTAAAAACATTTTTACTAAAAACATACTGTACTTTAATAAAAAACTTTTCTACTAAATAAACAACATGAACTCACCAAGCTCTCTTCAGTTTCTAGCATTTCAAAAACTTACAAAGTAAAGACAATTTTAACGAGTTCAACAACGAATTACCAAAACATTTTAAAGAACAGTGATACTTTTTCCTTAAAATGATACAGAATTCAAAGAACTTGTAAGAGTCCTTTTGCAGAAAAAAAACGTCTAATGGATGTGTTTTACTATCGGCAAAAAACTAAAAAAGTAAGGGATTACATATTTAATATAATTACGACAGATATTGAAAAGAAAGTAAAAAATAAACAAACAGAGAGTATTTTTCATCGTTTTTTTATGAAATTTTTCCCATATATTATATCGTTCTTTCAAGATAATCAAGACTTAATTGATGAATTTCTTAGGAATTTTTGTGAGTATCAAGATTTATCAACACAATTCATTAAAGAGCATTATAGAATTTTTTCTTATAGAATATAGCCACATTTTGTGTGAAACAAAAGGTATTAACTGTAGATAATATTCCATGTGATTCCTATGAAATAGAGACACCAACTATGGTTATCAAAACAGTACTATGACGTGGGGAGGGACTGCAAGTTTTTAGAGTTAAGACTTTATTCTACAAAGTTAATTGTTTATAATTTCTTTATCTTTTATAGTCTTCTTTCCAGTAACAATCAAGTGTAATTTTTTTCATTTTTGTTTAATTCTTTAATCTTTTTTTCATCCAAAACAGTCAAAAATCTGTTCGGCAAGTGTACTTTACAATCTTCCAACTCGGCAATTATTGTAAACCCCGAATTTATCTTTCATTTTCTCCAAATTCAAGATTCTATGTTTCTTTCCTTTCTTTCTTCCAATTCATTTAACTTCTTATACTCTTTAAACTTACATTCTCCAATATCATTTAACTCTTTCAAGAACTCCATTTAAATAGAAAAAATTTAAAGAACGGAAAAAATGAAATTTGCTAACAATCACTCGAGAAGTCGAGGGAATTGCCAACATCTTCATTGTTTTGACGAGGTTTTTCTTCATTTACTTTCTCCAAATGTACTATAAAATCATCGAGGATTTCTGGCTTAAAATCGTAGACAAATTCAACATCCAGATAATGAAAAAAATACAGGTAATATCTTTTTATAATAAACGTGTGTATCGATACCTACAAACCTAATGTATTCTTTGAAAAAGGAAAATAATTTTTGTCAATGGTTCCAAGAGATAAGTAAAAATTTTTTATTCTGTTTTCTAAATTCTGTAACAAATTTTGTTTGCTTCTTGTCTCCATATTGCAATTTTGTAAGCAGATTATTCAAATGTGTTAGTTTATTTCGAAATTTCTTAGGTTTAGGTCTTTCGTACAAAATTAAATTACAATCTCTACAAACTAAATATTTTTTTATCAATAATTTCTCCTCTATTATAACACTTGTAACAGTTGGCATTATACTCTTCCATTTAAAACAAAAAAGATTTTTTTTATAAATGGGAGATTATGGAACTAAGTCTGCCGAGATATAAATTTTTCAGCGCAAATGTTTATGTTTACATTTCTACAACAGAGATAAATAGAAATAATTTCATTCTATTGTACAACTATTTAGGATATTATGTGTAACGATTATAAAGATTATTACGGGAGAAATCGGGATTTTTCAGTGGCGAAAGAGTATATTTTTGAAATATTAGAAGGAATGAAAGAGAATAATATGGAACATCATTAACTACTGAATTTCTCTAATATCGTTCTTAATCACATCATAGGCTAAAAATTTCTCAGAGACAACAACAACATAACAAATCGCGTTTGTAACAGCTTTTTGAAAATCCATATTGATAATTATATCGTTCTTTGAACCAGGAAATATTTGTCAAACTCTTTGTTGTATCAATGACATAAATAGGTCTATTCGCTAAAAATTCTTTAGGATTGTAATACATTTCCTTATTATTACAGTAAACTTTCTTAAAATCTTGATACATCTGATACATGATTCTGAAAAGACCTCCGGAAATGTTTAAATTTTGTAATTCATCTGGATAATAAGAACCGTTCAATTTTACTCTGATATTTTTTACATCCAAACTATCAAACTTGAAGGATTTTTTTTCTTGATTATTCTGTCTATCTGTTTGAAAAACCTATGATTAACGAACTTGGGATTGAAGATATTTCTATAAATATTTGTGATATCGAACGAATAAGTTGTTCCGGAAATACCTTTTTGTTCAATAACATTGCCAATCTAGAAAATTAAACATAATGTTTTGACTTTTTGTAATTTCATCAAATCAACCTTATTTTACACGTGGTTTTATAATCAATCATTGGAACTCTAATAAAAAATTCTGTAATTGTTATTTTTTCCATCAACAGGCATAACATTTCCAGTTTGCAGTCTTCAAGAATCACCATCATCGTCTTCTGCTCTTATAAAACTTAGATAAAATCCTCCTTTATAGATCGGAATAGTAACATTTTCAAAAAATCCTAATCCAAAATGAGATAAATTTCCAGCTGCTTCAAAAAACACCAAATTTAAAATCTGATTCAAAGCCATTAGAAGTTTGAGAAATAACATCACTTTTTGAATACGAAATAGTTCCTTTAATTGTGCTTAATTGGCCACAGTTTTCGACTTCTTCTATCAATTTATTGTGTTTTTCTTACTTCAATCTTAGAAAATAAAAACGGTATAAAATTATCGGATTAATCTAACATTATCAGTTCCAAGATATGCTTGACCATCTTTGTTTTGTTAAAGTTCCAGAAATATAAAACTGGAAGTTAGACGAGCAAAAGTTATCTCCAAAATCAATATTAAACTCAGTTCTTTTATTCGGTTTCATTCAAATGTTGTTTACTAATTGGATAGAAATTTTTTAAAACTCCGCCCTTTTCAATATCACTAGCATATTTTTCTGTAGTCCGCCATTTAATAAGAGAAAATTTAAGAAATTTTAATAAACATCGTGTATCATTTTTTTCATCGATCTAATGTACGTTTTTATAAGAAAAGATATAAATTTTTAGTAAAATAATTAAAAAGATTAGAGTCATTTTTAATGATCTACTTCGTCATATTCAGGATTCTCTTCCTTAAATTTTGCGATCTCGGTCACATATTTCAATAAAAATCTGCACAGGAATAGTAAACCGCTATCTATAATATTGTTTCCAATCAAACTGTATCTTTATTTTCATCCAAAAACTTTATACTCAAGTGTTGATAGAGGACAAAGAACAGACATATGATCTTTTAATTGATAATGTTATATTTTCTTGAATGAACTCTGATGATAAAGTTTGATATTTAGCAATGTTATACCAATTCAATTTGTTTACGTATAATCTCCATCATATCTTCGGATAATTCATATTTTTGAGAAATGTCATCCCAATGTTTCTTTTTTCAAATCTCTTTCGTGTTTGCATGATAAAAAGATCGAAAGCACTGTAATGTCCCGCCATCTCTATTTATTAGGAAAAAATTTCAAAATCAAGTTTTTTATAAATTGGCTCTTTTTTGCGTTTACATTCAGCACATTTTCCAGAAATTCTCTTAACTCCATTGATGTTTGCATAGTATTTTATATCATTTGTTTCAGTTTTTGCCTTAACACCTCACACAGTATATGAGAGCCATTTATAAAAGAAAAATTTAAATTGAGTCATCGTAACCACCTAATCCATTAAATCTGATGTCGATGGCTCTAAAACTTATAACAACATCTTCTTTAAATTTATTAAAGTTTTCTTCTAATTTTTGAATTTGACAGCATAAGAATCATTGTATTCAACAAATTTATGACCAATATTCTCAAAAGTTTTCGTAGCATCTAAACTAAACTTATCAAAAGACTCTTTAAAAATTTAGTAAGTTTTTCATTAATTTCACCAACATCGTCCTACTGATCTTTTACTTCTTTCATCAAGTTTTTTCATAGACTTCTGTTGTAAAATCTTTAACATGCTGTTTATGATTCTCATAATTTTGTTTTAGTTTCATTAAACATTTTTAATAGGATCTTCTAATTGAATCATTACAACAACATCAAATGGATTAATTCCTTTACTAACACCGCTAATTCTTTTTCCTTTAAAATTCTAAGGCATTTTTAACATTCGGATCATGTAAATCAACAATATCGATGTTTTCTGATAATTTTACAGGTTTTAAAATTTGTTCTTTAACAACAACATCATGTTTGTCAATACCAGGTCGAACACCGACAATTCTTTTTTTTATTAGCCAAACTAACATAATTCTTTTCAACTTTGATCGCTTCAGTAATTTTATCAGCTTTTTCGATATGAGACATTAAATTGGTAAATAATTTTTTTAACAACCATCATCAACTTCTTTTTCCAATGTTTTTTATTTTATCAGCAACTTCATTTGAACTCATGAAATTTGCAAGTTTGTTTATCATATTCTGCTTTAAAATCTTCAATCTCGACAGCAAACATATCTGAATCTGGAAGGTTTTGTAATACATTTTCTAACTTGTTTATCAAACTCATTTCTCAAACTATCAAAATTCAAACTATTATCTACATTTTGAATAATTTGTGTTCCAAATACGTCAAAAATATTTTGTGAATCCATATTTATTAAGCAATAATTTGTTAACAACTTCTTTAAAATCTTTACCATTACTCAGTTCATTCAAAACAAAAACACATAAATGCCACAAATTGGGGGATCTTTATAGTCTTGAATCTGAGAATCATTGTAGTAGACGCTTGATTTTTTCAAATATTTAATCAATTCTATAGGTGGTTTGTCCTCAATTCTTCCATACGAATCAAAATAACATGCATTCTTATCATTTTTATAATAACAAATCCAATGCGTTCCCACTTCCCATAATCGAGTCTAAATTCACAATTCCACATTTCAAATTATTTCTTAACTTTTTCAGGTAATGTATCTCTCATGAAGATTTCCTCTAAAAATGTTTAATATTTTTTGCAGATTTCTTCCAAATTCCCTCGAATGTTAAAGGTTTACATTTTTTTTTCAATGTTTGATTTCACGTAATTCAAAGTTTTTTCATCTAATCCAGATCCTGTAACATCTTCCAACTCTTTTATCTAACCAATTTAAAATGTTTCGAACAATAGGAATCACATCCTTTTTAACGATTGGAGCAGCTTTACGAACATAAGGAACAAACATTTTTAAACAACTGGAATATTTTCTCCAAAATCTAATAAATCTTTAAAAAGTCCACCATTTTTGAGTTCTTTCAACTGATTATAAGAAAATTCTATTCTGGTTCCTTTATTGTTTTTCTTATGTTTTTCGAGTTTATTGTATTGTCTATTTGTTAAAAATATCTTATCTTCGCCATTTTTTAGTTGATCTATTTTAAATTGAATACTAACGGGTATTTTCTCTTCTTAAAAGCGGATTTTATTTTTTTTCTTTCTGATTTTTTGCTGAAGTTTAACGTTTCACCTCCATTTATATAGTTAAAATTTCAAGTTCTCTTTCGATTCCCATTCCTAGTTTTCCTCTTCAAAAACATTGCTCCAGCTGTTGGAAGCGCAACAAATCTTTCACCTAAACTAGCATCTTTTGATAAAAATCTATCCATTGCCTTTATCTTGCAAAACTTTATCTGCGATATGTCTGGAATTTGGTGTCTCTATGTTTTGCATAAAAAATATCGTGTTCCATAGCAGCTTGATCTAATTTATTTATACCAGGATCTCCTCTTTTAGTATTTTTTGTTTTTCGAGTTTTGTGCCAGGCCCCAGATACTGATAAGTTTGGTACGTGTAATTTCAAAAGGTAAATTGTTGATAAAATCATTCAAAAGTCCACTACCCTCAATCATAGATGAACTTATTGTCGGCAAAATTCGTTTTAAAATATTTAATTCCATCAGGTTTTTCAATCATTTCGTCAAGTTTGTTTCGAAATAAAATCTTTAATCGCTTTCTTTTCGTTCAAAAAATTGTTGTTTCCAGCCTTTTCTTGAGCATAAATATAATTAATAAATTCCATCGAGTTTTGTCAAATCGTCGATATATCTGTATTCAATCTTATTATCATTGTAATTTTCTTACACCTGATCCTTCGATTCTTTTTTCCCAAATTGGTTTAATCAAATTGAGATATTTTTTACCTTTACCTTGACTTTGGTTTTCTTAGTTGATGGATCCATTATTTTTGTAAATTGAGTCAGATTCCCATAAAATTTCTGTATACTTTTTCAAGTCTTCTTCAGAATATAAACCGTCTTTTGGAACATCAGTGCCTGTTAATAATCTCCATAAACCTTGAGTTTCCTTTATATGTTTTTTCATTAATAATTATATCATTATGCTCAAAATTCACGGGCAAATTTCCAATCATAAAACTTTTCTTTTTTCTGTCCCAATACAAACCAAAATTTATCATCCTTTGCTCTAGGAAGAAATTTTTTACCAATTTCACCAATTATTATATCCGTTGTTCCAGGACTTATTGGTTCAACTATGGTAGAGTCTTTCAATGATTCGAGGTCTAAATGGTGTTGAAGATGGTAATTTTGGCAATTCAAACTCAGATTCTGGTATCGAAATATCAGCAAATTGTCGTACAACTGGAACCAAATTCATTAAATTTTGATTATCGCTTAAAACATTTTCAATTTTGCCCTTAACATTTTTTATTGCAGATGTTACAGGTTGATTAATTTTTTGAATAAATTCTTGTTCTTTTTCATCAATTCGAATCTGTTCTTTAAATTCTTTGATTAATTTCTTTTCTATTTGATCAAGTTTTTTTGCTTCTTCTGAAGTTACGTTCGCCATTTATTTAGGAAAATTTTGAAACGTAAACGTGGAACGTGGAAACGTGAACACGAAACGTGAACACGGAACGTAAAACGTGAACGTGGAACGTGAAACACGAAACGTAAACACGAACGTGAAACGTAAACACGAACGTAAAAACATGAACGTGAAACGTAAACACGAACGTGAAACATGAACGTGAAACATGAACGTGAAACATGAACGTGAAAACATGAACGTGAAACGTAAAACGTGAACGTGGAACGTAAAAACGAGAACACGAAACGTAAACGTGAACGTAAAAACATGAAAACAACTAGATTATCACACGTTTATATTGGAAAATTTATTCAAATATTTACCACTTTTAGGCTTCAAAGTTAGATTAATAGTTTAAAAATCCGTAGTCTTCCTTCCAAATTTTATCACATAACTCAATAAAGTGGGTTAAAACTCATATCAGATCCCACATAATTGTTATAAATCTTTCTCGAATAGTGATCATCTTGCTTAAAAATACCACAACATATTCAGGTTATTTCTTATAACTTGTTTATCAACCTTTGAAAAGCATTGGGAAAGATAGATACAAGATATGTTTTTGTGACGGGACATTACGAAATATTCCTTAATAAACGTCTTCTTGATTTTCTAAAATACAATCATCAAAAACGATTAACGAATTGGGTTTACATTCGCTTAACGGAACTATGTCCTCAGAAGCATTATAAAAATGGTGATATTTTTTTGTTTAAGTTTTTCTCAATATTTTCAAATCTTTCTTGTAATTTTTTATAGGCGTCTTGTTCTAAAGATTTACTAAAAACATACAAATTGGAATAAGGAATCAACCTATTGTAGATAAAATTCAATAATAAAGTTGTTTTTCCAACATCCACTTGAACCAACAATTAACAATCTGATTGGTTGATCTTTCTTATTTTCTTCAAACGTTTGAAGTTTTTATCTGATCTTTTTGCTTTAAAAATTTCTCCATTTAAATAGAAGATTTTCATCTTGAAGCAACGCTTGCGAAAATGAAGCTGTTCAAGTTGACTTCAGAAAGCTCTAAATTAGTTTTTAAACTTGGAACATCCTATACACTTAGAGGAAGAATCAAATTATTTTATCGGTTTAAAGTAAAGCGGTTTTTATTCTGACAATTTTGTAATAAATATTAGTGAAAGTTCTCCTTATTGTATAGGATTTAGTGAGAAGAACATAACAAAATATTATGGTTTAAACAAAGGATATTATACCTTCGATCAAATAAAAAATTCCCTTAAAAATTATCTGAAAACATTCAAACAATCAGATAAATCTTTAAACTTTGACGAAAACAAGTTTGAAATGCAAAAAAATTTATCTCTCTAATAAAATTCAAATAAAATCACCAGTAAGAATAATGTTTTCAGCAATTATAGTAGATTTATTAGGGTTTGTTCAAGAAAACTATTGAGCCAAATCAGGTATATTTAGGAAATAAAACGCCAAAATTTAGACCGTTCGATGTAATTGAAGTACATTGTAATCTCGTTGAACCTAGTTTTGAAAATCATACCGAACATCTACACAAAGAATCGGAAATTTTGTAACACTTTCTTTCCAAATGTTGCTTATGGATAAAAAATCAGTTGAAAAACCAAATGAAATCGATTATATTCCAATTAGAAAAAATATTAAAAGAATTCAAAAAATCGTTCTGACTATTCAAGACTCTGAGGGAAATTTATTAAATAATGAGAGTAAAACAACAATTTATTTAAGATTGTCGAAAGAATGATGAATCAAGGGGAGCTATTGAATAGCTTACCTTCAAATTTTCAAGAAAACAACTTTTGAATGTATAAAATTACAGGAGTCTATCCCATAGACCCCCTTAACAATCTTCATCCTGACCCTGTTTTTATCAATGAATCTAGACTTTATACTGAAATAAAAATTACTAGTTAAATTTCTTTTCTATCTAAATGGAGTCAGTTGTAGACCTACTCAACAATCAACTTACATTCAATAATAAAGACATTTGCACGATTGTTGACGAAAATAATGAAATTTGGTTTAAGGCTAAAGATGTTTGCAGAAAATTTTACAATATGAAAAATACTAGACAAGCTATCATAAATAATATTGATAATGACGAGAAAATAGCCTTTAAATATATAAATTACAAGAGTCTATGCCATAGACCCTTTCAAAATCTTCATCCTGACACTATTTTCATTAATGAATCTGGATTTTATTCTTTAATACTAAGATCTAATAAATTAGAAGCAAAAACCTTTCAAAAGTGGGTTACAAAAGAGGTTTTACCCTCCATTTAGAAAATTTGGTGAGTACAAACTTGAAAACACGATTAAATATTTAGAGGACGAAGTTAAACACTTGCAAATTAAAGATGAAATGAAATCATTGAAAATAGAGAATCAAGAATTGCGAATGGAATTAATGAAGAGAGATATGGTATGTAAAGATTTTGATAAGAAAAAACACCATGTTTTTGTGTTAATTAAGAAGAATCACATGTGGGAATGGCCTTATTACGTTTATCAGAGCTCAGAAACGAGAAATACCAAACCGATTAAAACATCTAAAAATAAATTAATCCTGAATTAGAGATTTTGTTCAATTGATGACGAACCAAATTCTATCAATCTGTATAACCAAATGAAAGAATCTTTGAATATTTTATACAACGGAAATCATTTTACTACAAATATGGCAGAATCTCGACTGATTTATAGAATATCTAAATTACACGATGAAAATGTTTTCTAAAATTTTACTAAAAAACTCTCGATTTATTATATTTTGTTTGTAAATGTTTTAGCATAACTAGGTAAACCATCGTAGAATTTTTTTTTTCATATTCACAAGGCATTTCGTTTTTATAACTTTCGCTGAAAATTTTTTTTTAGCACAATCTTTTGCAAAAAGCATCTTTTCTATCTTTTACTATACTGCCAGTTATTAAATTCAGAAATATTTTTAATTTCTTTACAAAAGTAACACTTTTTCTCTTCTAAAGTTAATTTGTTCATTTTATCATATAATTCCTTACAATAAACAGTCTTTTCTATTCTCTTCTTGACACTTTGTACATTTCTTTTGAGACTCCATTTATATAGAAAAAATTATTACACGATGAAAATGTTAAACTCTTAACTTATGATATTTGGTTTGTAAATGTTTTTGATAATTATTTAACCATTTTATAGTTCTTCTTCCACATTCACATTGAGTATCTTCATAATATAATCTATGAAGATTCTTCTTTACACAATCTTTACAATATGAGTCTTTCTTATCTCTACTATAGTGATCACTATTAAACTCTGAAATTTTTTTAGTTTCATTCTTACATTTAAGACATTCTTTATCTTCCAAAGTTAATTTTTCTATTTTATCATACAATTCTTTATGATATTTCCCTTTCACAATCTTTGCAATTATAATGCATTCCATCTTTCCTATTTTTATCTTTATAAAATTCATTTAAATCTTTAAATTCTTTGCACTTTGTACATTTCTTTTGATGCGCCATTTATATATAGAAAATTTATATTACAGTTTTGACTTCTTCAATTCATATTCATAAAACTTTCCGGTTATTTCTTCATTATTTAAATCTTTTATACTATAAGTTACAGGATCTGTGTTATTAATTTGATAAATCACAAAGATTTCTCTTGACCAATTGTTCTTATATTTGTTCGAAAATGTTTGTTTTTTACTAACAATTCTTACATGATCATTGACTTTAAATTTAGTTTTCGGTGTGAATTTCAGGTGGAACATACTTGAAAACGGTCTCTAATAACTCCTTTTCTGCATCCTTATCTACGTCTTTCGGTTTCATTTTGATTGTGCTGTGAACTGTATCGCGTTAAATTATTTATTTTTAAACTCTAAACCCTTATCTGTATGAAGTAGGTTAGGAGGTTTTGTGATTGATCCTTATGGCATCTTTTTACTATATCTTCGAAAGCTTTTGAAATATCCTTGCCGTTTTTTCTTTTGATAGCTCTTGACCAAGCATATTTTGAGAAAGTATCAATAACATTTAACATATACTTAAATCCATCATTTTTGATCTGAATAGTTAGACATTATAACTAAATCTGCTGCCCATAAATCGTCAATTCCTAATGTTATAATTTTTCTCTTTTTAAAACTTTTTTCGTACCGGTGCATGAATTTCTCTAGCTTCAATCTCGATTTCTTCCTTTATTCCTAGATTCTTGCTTAAACAGGTTTTGGATTTGGATTCTTTATAAACTTACTCTTGTTTTGTCTTACATTTTGAACATTTTGCAGCAATTCTATACAATCCATTTTGAGTTTGAACGATTTTTTGAATCTATATTTTTCGTTTTCTTTTTACACTTGTGACAGTGGAATTAAATCATCTTCCATTTTACATATCAAAGTTTCCAAGTTTATTTAATTCGTCCTAATATATCTGTTTTATATCCACACGGTTACTGTATCGATCTTATTTTCTAGGACAATTTCTCTTTATCATCTTTAGCGTTCAGTGCTAACTTGTTTTATAGTGACGGTGTACAACTCATGTTTGTAGCTTTTGATTACTGTCATCTCCCCTAAATTCTTCTTTATCTTCGAACAAACATCTCTTTCAAGTTTTCGATATTTATTGTTTTATTTACAACGCTTCTCTTAATTCCTTTTACACCTAACTGGGTTTTTTATCTAGATATTTGTACGAGTACATCTTAGACCTTAAAACCACAAAAATTCTTCTAAAACTTCGCTATTCAACTCATCTTTGAATTTTCCCTATTACCTTTCTTATTTTTAGTAGTTGAAACATTTGTGATCTTTTGGGATAATCACTTGTATCAAAGTCATCTATATTTCTTTAATAATTTTAAAAGGATCTCGTTTCAATTCTAGAAAATAACTGTCTGTATCCATGTAACACAGATTCAAATCTGGATCAAACTTCTTTAATTTGTTGTAATAAAAACTCGTACATTAACAATTTTGAGAGGTCGAGATCTGAAAATCCTATGTAAATCGGTTTGTTAAATTTTAACCTTTTGTTTATACATGTGACTCGCTATACAGTTGTCGTCAAAGATGTTAAAGCATTTGAAATTTGTTTTCTTGGCCTGTTTTCATTGAAAATTCTTCATTTCCAAGCTTAATATCACATCTGTTTCTCACATTTTCCATAGATTTTTCCAAAAACTGAGTTGTTCATCAGCTTATAAAAGTCCTTTTCAAAGTCGCTTGTAGCTTTGGTTCTCATGTTTGTGTTAAAATCAATGTATTCTTTCATAAAAGGCTTCTGATCGAATGCAATAACTCTATTCACATGTTTCAAAATCATACCTTGTTCCAAATAGAACTTCAAATTTCTCGAATGAACAACGTATTCAGTTTTATATCCAGTAGAGTTGTGCAAAGTTTGTTTTTTAAAATGTTCTGGAAAAAGAGGTAAATCCTTGTGATGTTCGTGTAAATTTGTTGGATATCAAAGATCGACTTCGAGAATATAGCCATAATCTTCGTCGCCAGTGAGTTCTAAAATTGTTTTCTTGCCACTCTTCTTTTGTATACGTTTTAGGATCCATCCACTTGATATCACTAAACGGCAGTTTTTGCATAAGACCATACCCATAAAGGTTGTTTGCATCGAGATAGAGTAAATAGTTTTTCGGCTTTGTCTTATCAAAATCTTTTAAATATTTGTTATTTGCTTTCACATATCGTTTAATACACTGAGAAATGCCCCCGCGAATGCCTTTTTCAATCATCAAATACATATTATAATCGTTAATTAGCTGAAAGCTCAATTTTCGTTAATTTTAACATTGCGTCCCATGCGAGACTGGGAGCTGTTAGATAGTGTGCCGGATAGAGTTTATAACAATTAAGGCAAATGTTTCTGAAATTTTCGAATATATCAGCAAGCAATAAAACATCTTGGATATTGTACAAATCAGAGTAATTTCCAAGATTTTTCTCTTTTAATTTCTTCCAAACGCTCAAGTAGTGTTGAAAATCTTTCTCAGATATGCTCTCATCTGTCAAAAGTGAATAGAAAATCTTGAATTCTCCAATTCTTCTGTGTAATCAAGTTTTTTCAATACTGTCGATAAATTCATAGGGAAATATTCCTTTTTCCAGATAGAATTTTAAAAATCTCGTCGTCGTCATTTGGCTGTCTTTCTATTATCTCATTCAGCTCCATCTTGTATAAAATGATTTGTATGTTTGAAGTCTTCTCTCTTTAGATTTTTAGCTAACTTTTCTATAGACGAGGCCATGAATCTGAAACGTGTCTACAAACGAAAACTTGATGAATTTTCTTGCCTTATCACCTTCGAATTCATAGCCATATCCAGAATTTACAGAATAAATTTATATATTTTTCATCGGTGTTTGCAATCAAATCAACGTTTCCATATTTCTTAGCTAATTCCTTTTATGTACAAATGTGTGTCATAGTTACTCATATTGTGACAGAAAACTGGGAATATTCTGAGGAAATTTCAAATTTAGATTGCAACATGCATGAGCTGCGCCTCGAAACTTTACCTGTTAAATGACAATGATCTCTCACTTTATTATAACTCTTATCTTTCACCATCAGGAAAAACCATACTGATTTGACCCAACATGTTTCACAGATATGACAAACGTTTGAATTTTGATACGAAATTTTCTTCTTATTCTGTCAATTTCATAGGTTTCATGTTCTTAGAATTATATTTTTTTTCGCTATGTATTTCGATAATTTATTGAGTTCTTCAAACAATTTTGTCGGGACGTTTTTCAAATCTTACTTCATTTTTGGCACGATAACATATCGGTTTTGTACATGCGATTGGTCACATTCGACACCAAAAATATAGAGTAAAACCAATAAGGAATGTGCCTCTGAATCTTGGTTGTAGTCGATCTTTGTGGATTGTTCTTGCATGTCGGAATTTTTTCTAATATGCTCTCAAAGGTCCATATAAATTACGTACGGAATGGTTAAATTTCTTTTGATAATTTAGTAAATTTAGTTGTTTTGACCTGGAAATGGCAATAATTGGCTTACAAACTTCATGATTTTTACAAATTTCTAAGTGATCTGTTAAATCTCCAGATTTGTAAAAATGGCTTAAACATCTTCTACACAAAAATTTTCTTTCTTTTATGTTTAGACAACTGCGAAGAAACAAGCTTATTTAAATCGGTTATCAAAACATAATGAGATTTATCATCTTGTTTAACAATACAATAAATCAATGTTTGTTTCAGCGTCATATTTTTCAGAAATTTGTAACGGAACAATGTTAATATTTTCATCAAAACTGTAGACATTGATAGACATTGTTGGATACTTATATACTTTGGAATTGTAGCTTTCGTTTTTTCAAATATTTGTATATCTTTCAGAGACATTGGATACTCAAAACCTGAAAATATTTCGTCATTCCACAAATTTTTCGTTATTGCTTTTACACGTTCACAGTCCTCTTTCTGGTTTTTTCAATAGCACATCTTATTGAGTAAATAAAGCAAAAATCATCTCTATTTTTTATATTTATACAAGCTTTTTTATCTTTGATATTCTTTGGTAAATCGATGTATGATCCTGCATTCATCATTTCGTGTTTGTTAAGGCTCAAAACTAGTTGTTTACAACTTTTAAATGTCCATCCGGAACCTTTATTTGGATTATTCGTTTGTTTCTCGATGTGTTAATTTATTAAATTGCTTAGTAATAAAGTCGTTTTACGTCAAAGATTTTCGTCTGCTTTGATAGTAAAATACATTAGACATGTTTGCGGTTTCACCATTCACTAAAGTTCGTTCGTATTCACATTCCAAAGAGAGATAAGCCCTTCATATTTTAAACATTTTTCTTGAAATTTCTCGATTAAACTTTAAATTTCTGACCGCATAATTGAAAGAATATTTTGTAAATTGACATGGAATTGTCGTTCAAGTTTGTTAAAATGTATTGCTTGAAAAGACCGTGTATTGAGGATAAAACTTCTACATCAATGATATTTTCGGATTTTACTTTAAGAGTTTTAATCAATTTCTTCGATCATTTTCAGACTTGGTTTTATCGTTAGTACCGATAGCCAACTTTTCAGCTATTGAATGAAGTTTTTCATCATTAAATAGGTCGAGATTTTTCTTTTTCAACTTTGAAATTTTCTCTTTAATTCACGTAATTTCTCAATATTAAACATGTTTTCGTGATCGGCAATTTTATTTTCTCTAGCCCACTGTCTTAAATAATTTAGTTCATTATTGTAAATTTGCTTGTTTTTTTCATGACTTTTTAGAATTATAATGGCGATCATAGTTTTTTTCTTAAAATTTCTATTTTGCAGAACGGACATGATATTTTTATCGCGCTTCCATTTAGATAGAAAAATTTATTTAAACTAAATGGTGCTTGTAAACCAACGATTGCGCCTCTCACGGCGTGATATCACTACGGATATGACGCAGGCGAAGCGATTATTCGTGATGGTCGGTCTGTAGTAGCACACCTCGACTGTCATTGATACACACAGCGCCAATCTTTCGGAACTAAAATGTCGGTAATGCAGATTTTGCTTTTAAGAATAAAAATTGTGTTCCCGTTTACTATTATAACATTTTCTTTTTCAAAATGTTTAGATAATTTTTACCTATTTTAAATATGCGTACATTTTGTTACTTGTAATTTTCAAAATTATATTTTAAATTAATTTCTTAAATTTTTACTTCTCGATTGGATGTTGTATTGTGTTGCTGAGTATATATGTCCGCGAATTCGGTATTGGTCGGTTAGGAAGTTTACTTCTGAACTGTTTTCAATGCGAGTGGCCATAGCGGAGAAACACCAAGTTCAGAAGTATTCAGATCGTATTCCGGAACCATTTCTCTATCCGTATCTCGCTCTTCTCTCTCCTCTCTAGCCTGAATATAGATTCCTAGCCTATAAACGGCAGAAGTGATCGTGTCCATAGGCATAAAAAGAGAGGGAGAGAGAAAGAGACAGAGGGAGGAGAAAAGGTCGACCGAGAAAATGGTTTTGCACTTTTTGACTTTGAATTTTTTTCTATATAAATGGAGTTCTTGAAAGAGTTAAATGATATTGGAGAATGCAAGTTTAAAGAGTATAAGAAGTTTAAATGAATTAGAAGAAAGGAAGAAACATAGAATCATGAATTTGGAGAAAATGAAAGATAAATTCGGGTTTACAATAATTGCCGAGTTGGAAGATTGTAAAGTACACTTGCCGAACAGATTTTATGACTGTTTTGGATGAAAAAAAGATTAAAGAATTAAACAAAAATGAAAAATTACACTTGATTGTTTACTGGAAAGAAGACTATAAAAGATAAAAGAAATTATAACAATATAACTTTGTAGAATAAAGTCTTAACTCTAAAACTTGCAGTCCCTCCCCACGTCATAGTACTGTTTTTGATAACCAATAGTTGGTGTCTTTCTTCATAGGAATCACATGGAATATTATCTACAGTAAATACCTTTTGTTTCACACAAAAATGTGGCTATATTTCTATAAGAAAAATTCTATAATGCTCTTTAATGAATTGTGTGTTGATAAATCTTGATACTCACAAAAATTCCTAAGAAATTCATCAATTAAGTCTTGATTATCTTGAAAGAACGTATAATATTGGGAAAAATGTCATAAAAAAACGATGAAAACTCTCTGTTTGTTTATTTTTTACTTTCTTTTCAATATCTTTCGTAATTATATTAAATATGTAATCCCTTACTTTTTTAGTTTTTTGCCGATAGTAAAACACTCCATTAGACGTTTTTTTCTGCAAAAGACTTTTACAAGTTCTTTGAATTCTGTATCATTTAAGGAAAGTAATCAACTGTTTCTTTAAAATGTTTTGGTAATTCGTTGAACTCGTTAAAAATTGTCTTTCTTATGTAAGTTTTTGAAATGCTAGAAACTGAAGAGAGCTTGGTGAGTTCATGTTGTTTATTTAGTAGAAAAGTTTTTTATTAAAGTACAGTATGTTTTTTAGTAAAAAATGTTTTAAATTGATTAAATTTTATTAAGATAAATCCTTTATTCGTAGCAGATTTGACAACATTTTACAAAGCACAGCTTAAGAAAGTAAAGCAAACAGCTGTAGATTTAGTTAATTTTTCATTCCACAGAGTAGATAGTAATGTACCGATCGCTTTTGGAGACGAACGACTGTAGATTCGGTTAATTTTTCATTGGAGATTTGCTGTGTTATTTCTCCGCTTCCTTTATGGTACATTGAACAGTATTTTACATTGCTTTTCGGTTGGCTCCGAAAGTGCGCCAGGAACCCCATATTACTATCTACTTATATATATATATATATATATGATATATATATATAGTATATAATTAATATATATTATATATATAATATAAGAGAAAAGCAGTTGATGGAGAACAGAGATCAACTGCTTTCAGATGGAAATTACAATTAGCTGGCATATAACACTAAGACTTAGTTTCAGTTAAGTTACATAATGTCCGATGATCGAACATTTTGGGCTGAGAATATTTTTTGATGGCCAAGAGTAGATGAATAGTTAAAACCTCCACCACTGCTTTAGTAGAGACTTAAAAGAAATCAAGGTAATAATTGTAATCTTTGGAATCCGAAGAGCCGTATTTAAATCCTGGAGAAGATTGGACTTTCGAAGAAATAAAATTAGTAAGTATCCCTTAAGTAAAGAAATCCGAGTTACTAATTAGCAGGGATATAATGATCAAGATGAGTGTTTAAAATATAATACATATTGTATCTAAACTCTTTTCATCAAAACACCAAATAGAATAATAAACATGTTTAAATGGTTTAACTGAGGAGCAAAAGTAGATGACAAAATGTGACACAATGTTTAAAATATCACTAAGTCATTTATGTAAACTAAACGAGAAGAATTCCAATTCCACAAATAACAACTGTATGAAAATAGAGGTTTACCTATTTTTATTAATAAATGTAATACAAAAACTTTTACTGCAAACTGCCAAGAAATAAATAATCTGTTAACACCTGAATTCCTGAACTGTTGTGAAACAGTAAAAAGAAAGAAACTGGACATAAATTTTGTTTCACGTCCTGAAACTGGAGCTGTGAATAGTTTAAGAGCGAGACAGATAGTTTAAAAGAGCGAGAACAGATGTTTTAATGAGCGAGACAGATTTTAGTGGAGCAAGACAGTATGTTTGTCACCCACCTGGTGCTCTTTATTTGACAGAATTGATTACTAAGCTTATGACTATATTTTTGTAATAGTCCGATTCTCCACTCAGCACCAAGCAAGTCATAAAGCAATGGTATTTTGGACGTTTTCAAATACCTCATGTACGATGATGTACCTAAAGTGTCGCTTCATAACAGTGGAATTGCAATTTTAATAAAAGTAATTGTTGTTCCGCATAGCAAGTCTAGTATACCACTGAGCTGAATCATATTTTTGTCTTGCACATACAATTATTTTAGAGAAGAAAGAACCTAATTTTGTAAACAGCTGCTTACTTATTTTATTAATAATTTTCTCTCCCCTGATTTACTGTAAAACCTATTATTGATTTGATTTGATTGGAGTGAACGATTACGTTTAAGAATTTTTAGAAAACCTGTGCTACCACTAACAAACCACAGAGGTTTAAAAACGTTTCTATTCGGGTGTAAACCAAAAAAGTCAGTTTTAATTCAATTTCTATGTAACTTTTCCCCTTATTTTACCTTTTCCTATTATAACTGGGCTAGGGACGAATTTTACCATAAAGCTAATTGAGTTTAAACAAAACAAATTCCCTCAGTCTCTTAAAACATTTCCTTTAAAAAAGAATGAAATGGTATTGAAGCAGCCTAAATAACAATTATTCACAACGCAAGAAAAAACAATTATTTTTCAACGAGTCAGTAATAGGGTACAACAACCGTTTTTAAATTATAACCCTGTGTAGTAATAGAAGTCCTGGTATAGAGCAAATACACCCTGCTGGTTTATGCACGGAATTACAATGTAGCTTATCTTCATGTTGTACGAAACAATAAAAAGGCAATATATTTAAAATAAATATTTTATATTTTTGAACAAAAGACATTATTGCAATCTAATTTTGTGTAGAACTCCTCCGACTCGAAACTAATTATTATTGTTGTAACGCGATATTTTTAACAATACAACCTAACAAAAGAAGCTCTTATTTGTATATATATATTTTCAAATCAAGTTACAATGTATACTATGTTTTACTTTTTATTACTTTCAATATCGTTTTGAACATAGGCGATGTTTTGATAGATATTCAATAGTTTGACCTCAATAACAAGCATTTATTTCATATATTACATCCCATAAACCTTCTTTAGTATTTCAACCAAATAATTGCGGGAGAAGTAAGTTCAATGGTTCTAATGGGTATTATGTAAAGACGTATATTCATTAGTATTTACCCGGGCGTAATTATCTTTATCAGCTTTGAGATAACTTACTACGATTTAAAATTATCAAAATCGAAAATTTCCAAGTAAAACTTTATACAAAATTTATAATTTCTGAACCGTTAACAATTGTTATTATTAATTATTATGTTACTCCTCTATTCTTTTTTTAAATGATAAAAATTCAAATTTTGGAACCTTTAGAGTGCAATAAGAATGTTTTTATTTATATTTCTATTTAAACTGGTAAAAAAGGTACAACGAATGCATAAAAATATATGTTAACCAGTCCTTGTTTTTTGTAAATTGTTAATTAAAAACTGTAACCATGATGACAATTATTATTTTGAATTTAATTTAGGCGATTTTTTAAAGACTCTAAATCAAAATATATCATTTTCCAAAAATATAGTATATTTATATCCCCTTGTTCACGTGTCGATAGTGATGCTGAGTCCCTTTGTTCGAAAATCATCCATTGCAAAAAAAAAATTTCCGAGTACAGCCTTGGGGAAATAAACCAGAGGTAAGCCCGAATTCCCTTAATAAACTATGCTCTTTTGGAGAAATTTAGTTTTGGCTTATTGTATTTTAAAATACACCAATTATTTTCTTGTATATTTTTCAATATAATACAACTAAAGTTGGATTGTTTTAGGTTTTAATAATATCAATTGGTGAAATGCTTAATTTATGCTTTTATGTTTATAACTAAATAATCTACTACAGTTTTTTTAACAAACTGTTTTGCCTATCACCAACTTAGATAGTCCTAATTTTTTTTTATTTGGTGATTTTATCGAATGGGTTTGTATCAGTTATATATATTTATTATATAAACTTAAAAGTTCTGTGTTTAAACTAATTAATTAACTAATAAGGTCTCTATAATGTAATATTGATAAAACCCCTGAATGATCGGAGAGATCTCTGGTCGCGTCTCCTCACTGGCATAAAGCTATTAATTATTCGATAATTTATGTGTATATTCCAATGTGTGGTCTAATACAGTGCCGATTATAATACGCAATAATATCTTTATGATAAATACAAAATATTGAAATAGCCCAATAATTTATCCATATCTGTCGCTTCCTCAAACAATTGTAAACATTATCCTTAAGGGGAACCAGGTAGTGGTAATGCCTCGCCCATGTAAAATTTTTAACCTTTTTTAGGTACACTTTTCCCTCAAAAACTAAAAGAAAGATATTGGCTCAAATGAAACTTTTCCACACAATTTTGTTTTGGTTGCTCCCTTGTTAACAATAATAAGGGATTTATCAAAACATATACATTGTTTTTTATTAACAAACTATTTTTATTGTATTATTTGAATTTTAAAAAAACATTTTTTATGCATAAAAGTGTTTATAATTTTTATATTTTTTTATTTCATGTAATAATACATCTTATTATTGTTTATTGTGGATAATACAAAGAATGTGTGCAAGTTTGGGTCAAATTTAGTTCAATAGTTTTGCAAAATTAAATGGTACCCCAAAATGACAAAAAAACTAACTTTTCGGAAAACGCCAACATTTTAAATTTTTAAACTCTGCCACTACAAACTTAACAAAATGTGTTATAGGCCTACATTACTTAGAACATATATTATTGTGCAACCATAGCCATGATTGGCTGGGTCCATCTGGGTCTTTCCCTCATCTCTCATGTATTCTAACTACGTTTTCACATGTTTTTTTCTGACTTCTTTTGCTTTTTTTTCTATATCTTTCAAGTCCCTTTTTTCCCTCAGCTTCAAATATGCGGAGTTCATCTTGGTCGCTTGAAGTCCTACAACACAATTAGTTCCTGCTTGGCCACATAAACTTTTTTAAGAACTTTTTATCTTCAACCAAGAGCTCCATCATTGTACACGACAATATTGCATCTTGCACTCAAATTGTCATATAGTGGAAAGTTCGCAACAAAATTGTTTTTTTGGAAATCCTTTGTCCAAAATCCATATTATTGAAAGGACTCCAAATATAGTAATATTAATTAAGTTAAATTTTTTTAAAGAAATAAAATAAGCATAGTCCCTAAATAACAATTAAAAAACTATTCAACTGATATCTGTATACATTCACTTTAATTAAGTTTAAAATAATATATATATATATATATACTAATATATATATATATCATATATAATATGACATGTATAATGTACGTAATTTTTAGTTCCTTAAGGTATATATATGAATATATATCTATAATATATTTAAAACTAATCAAGTATAATTAATAAACCAGAGATATTTAGTTTGAATAGTTTTTAATTGTTTATTTAGATTAAGTTATTTTATTTCGTAAAAAAATTAAAACTAATTATCCCTGTATTATCATGTTTTTAATTGAAAAATTTACTTGTATATTGAATCCGTATTTTTGGATCTTGCGTGAGAGTTCAACAATCAAGATTGGTTAAGAATAAATATTTCTACAGGTATGTTATCATAGTAATCTCCGAACAAAACGTAATACCTATTGAAAACATCCTATATTCCCAAAATACATAGTTTTTTAGTATAAAATTAACAATATTTAGATATATATGAATGGACACCTAGAATAAAAAAAATATGTGTTGTGACACAAAACTAATAATTTTATAGCAGGAATTTAGTAAACTGTAATCATTATTAAATCTCGTATTAACATTACAAAAAAATAAATATAAACATTAGCTTTATAGTATAGTAACAAACGAGAACTGTTTTCAATTGTATGTTGTTAGGAAACTTCATATAGAATATTAAGAAACTCAGAACCGGAGTTTTTTCCTTTCCCAACATTGGTTTTATCTTCAGGTATATACCTATAATAATAAAATTTTTGTAGCTGTTTAGTAGAAATGAATAATATTAAGAGGATTTTTGTATTGGCACAACAACTAGGAATATCGAAGTGAAAAGAACGAAACGCACAACGACCACAAACTCAGAGATTAAGAACATATAATAATTACCTCTAAAACCATATAGAACGAACGCATTTTGTTATTCAAGTCGAACAATATAAAAAAAAACATTTGTTCCTTTACAATAATAAATAATTCCTCACTAATAACAAAATTCCCTCAAGGTCCGTTTTACAAATACAACAGAAACCTCAAATAAAAAATAAGAACAGTATTGAACAGAAAATACGATTGTTGATCATAATGTTTAAAGACTGGTAGAAAAATATTTTCCATATTATTATTTCATAAAAATGATTACATATATGGATTTTTTAAACTTATGCGACATACATCATATGGGAAATATTTAAATGGTTAAAATCTATCTGAATGAATAACTTTAAAGACATATCTACAAAGTAAGTATTTGCGACGGTAATTAATAACATCACCACGTCAGTGTTTGTTCGTGTTTGTATCTCTGCATGGGCCTGTATTAAACTCTAATGTGGCTATATTGCTTAAACAGGTATATGTTGCGGCACAACAACAGAATAATAATTTAACCCTTCATTGTTTGGCAGGTTTTATAGTGAATGCCTTTCGCCCGTTGTACTAAACCGTATTTATTACATTTTTTACTCCTCCTGTTTTACTTATTTGAGTTTTTTCATTGCAATAGATTCAAATAATTTTTAAAAACGTTTGTTTATAACTGGCTTCCTCATAGTTTTTAGAATCCATAGTATAATAGTTTTTATTCACGTTATTTTTACAGAATATTTATTAAAAAAAAGTATTTGTAATTAATGTGAAGAAAAACCGCTTACCTCGACAAGTTTTTATGAATTTTTAAAAGCCATTATAGCGTGATTACATCGATTTCCATGTATTTAAAATGCTATCCGGAATAAATAGCACCTCTAAACATGGCTCAGTTCTAAATATGCAGGCCTGGTAATAATTGAGTGTAAGCCTACAAAATCGGGTAAAACTTTTCCAATACAATTAACTAATAAGTAGGTACATCAAATTGGCTAGAGTAAATTATATAGGGACAAAATTTTGTAAAAACAAACAATGAAAATAACAAATATAAATATATCAGATATTACCAATAATATTTTAAAACAGCTATTAAGTAAATTTAAAATGACAATCATGAATAGCTTTAATAATAAGTGGACAATTGGTTATACCTTGACATTTAATAGTTTCCTGTAATAACATGTTTTGTTCGTATTCAAGATTCTATTTATAATAGGTAGTGTTGTAAAACAACATTAGGTTTTAAATCCACCAACGTGAAATGGATTCACGTTATAGTCTTAAAGATTTAATAATAATATATATAACTAAAATAAATTCAGATATTTAATAAAAACTAAAAAGATTAATAATAATTTTCAATCGTAAAAATAAATGTAATTCGAGCACGTTATAAAGATGGATTGACATGTATATATTCGTCGAAAAAACTAATTTAACTGTCAAAATTAACCTTTTTCAATACCATAATAAACTCTGAAATACTGGAACCCAGTAAAAAAAAAAAAAAACAGTAAAATATTATCTCACGTAGTAAAATGTATATTTTTTGTATCACTAGCATTTCTGTCCAATGCAGTCAACGTAACTATCGTCCATAGTAAGTCAGAGAAAATCAGTAAACCGTAGGCAGTGAACGACCATAAATCTTTTAACAGTAGCCATCCTAACTCGACACTCGCATTTTCGAGTTACTAATAAAGAGTTTTTGTATTCGTTAA
>NW_025781947.1:0-38563 GCF_021130785.1 Homalodisca vitripennis | reverse complement strand
AGCATAAGTCGAATAGGGATCTTTTTCATAATTTGATTTTTTAAGATTTTTTTATGATTTTTAAATATATACCACTCATTCTATTTTGTTTTGGGCATTTATTAAAATCTAATAATATATTTAAACTTAAATACAAAGCAGCCATCAGTTAAACAATGACAATAGTATGAACGAGCAGAAGTATTTTTTAATTTATTTTTGTAGTCCTGAAATAATAGTAAGGATTCAACATCGAGGTTCTCCAAAGCAAGCGATTTAAACAAATGCAAAGAGGTATATTATAAAAATGACACGAAATAAATGTAAATTAAACCTGACATTGTCATTTGGTTTATAGATTTTCTAGTAATTCTATAATTTAAATTCAATAGTTTCAGTGTGTAATTGTTCTCATGTTCGTTACCTACGACATGAAAGCCTTAACGCTGTAATTGGGGCAAGTAGTCTACTGGAATCCAACTTATATGAAAAATTACCCAATAGTACACCAATTATTACAGTGTTCAGAAGCTTTAAAAATGGAGTTTCATTGTTCTTGCCCTTGAGTGGTCAAAAATTAGATTTATTTATAAAAATATTTAATAGTTTGTTTCCTAGACTATGAATAGATCAATAGTAGAGATAATATTTTAATATGACTGTAGCAAGTCAAATTCTTGTCAGATGTACAGATAGTATGTATGTTTAAAAATGTACGATATACAAATGAACATTTTTTTAAATGTGCTATCTCTTTAAAGTGCTATTTGTAATAAAAACCAAGTTTTTGAAACGATTAAATATTGTTGTTTCTCTACTTATTGTAGCATTATCTTTGATATCATTCTCACCAAAGAATATTTATTTTATTTTCCTTATATGAATTATAAAGAAATAAAAACATTCGTATTTATGTGTTTTATTTATGTTCATACTCATTTTTTTTATTAATTAAATTTAATTTTATACAAAAAGTGTTTAATACAAAAAAATTCCGTTATAGCACATCTAAAATTCTTGCGACATATTGTTCTTGGAATTAATTAATAAATGAGGTATAACATGAGACGAAATGATATCGTTGTTAGAGAAATATTACATCACAATTTAATTATAACGTTACGTCATCTATTTCCCGCTAGTTGTATGGCGTTAGTTAAACGATAGCGTCTAGATCCAATCACCTGAGAACTTAAAACAATATTTATACTGAAATAGTAATCAAAGTTCTCATTTCCTTTAACAAAACAGTTGGTATCAAATTTCAACAGGCTTCTGATGCAAAACTATAACAGACGTTTTCAAATTAACAGTGATTCAATTAGCCGCCTTAATGGATAAACTCTGTTTCTGTGTAAACTTATTTACCCACAAATTTTCTATGTAACTTTGTTCTATTAAGAACAAAAAGTACTTGTAAATAAGACACATTTTACATATACGGTATAAGTATTTCCCTTATTGAAATAAAGAAGCAACTTATTTATGAAAAATAGCAAACCTGTGCCCTGTTATTATAGCTATAAAGTGATTAAATGTTTGATAAATATCATGTTTGTTACAAAATTAACAATTATGATAAATTACATTATTAGACGAATGTATAAGATGCGTATTTAATTTTCCGTTAATACCAGATTTCTTGCTATTTGTATATTCACAAGGTCTATAGATTTATTTCCGCTAGAATTATGAGTAAAAACAACCAAACATCTAAATAATATACGCGGATATTACAAAATAATTAATGCTATAAAAGCAGTTTATTTCAAAAGAAATCTGTTTTTTTCTAATAGTATTATTAAATATTCATATAGTCGATTACTACTCTAATCTGTATATTTTATTTTGTTTAGTTGCCATTTTCAAACACGCATGTTAACCTACTACATGTTAACCTGAATTAAGATCAGCTCCACGTTAAGCAAATTTTGTGCTAACTGCAGCAGATATTAAAAATAATCGCGGAATAAATGAAAATAACTTTGAGACTAATAAGCAACGTTTAAAAATAGCAGAGTAAAAAACTTGTTGAAGTATAGTGTATTTTGCCCTTAAACTAAAAAGAAATTAGAGAAACAAGTATTTTCTTTAGAAATTTCTGTATGAAATTGTTATACATATAATGAAATGTTCTTTCCTTAACAGTATGCTTAGTCGTCATGTAAGTAAAAATTATTAGGTTAGGTTACGTTGGAAAGCTTGTAATCAAGAACAGTGCTTATAAGCTAGAAGCGTAATTATAGGTTGCCTTAAATACAAAGCAAGATTTTTGGGATTGTATTCATTTGTGTGGAAATGATTGTCAAGTCTTTCATTTCATGCACCATGAATCCTTCATTATTTTGTTTTCAATGGGAATATTTACAATTATAGGTTATTTTTTAATTTCAATAAAAGCATATCTTTGAACAGAGACAAAGCAAAGAAGGGAAGAAATACTTCCCCTTAAACCTATTCACTTCCCTCAAACAGGATATGTGGAAATAATCCTTTATCTCCTAGTGACAGCCTCGTTATTCACATTCACTTAATGTTCACCGAGTATGTCTTGAGTTTCAGTTTCGCAGTACACCATAAATTAGTAAGATAACTAGTACTCATCTTCGCCCACATTGTCTTACAAGTCATATTACTTAGGCAATAAAAATAGTTTATAGTGATTTAATAAATCATTTAATGTTGATTTGAGACTAGTTAACGTATCCAGTCTAGAGTGATTACATAAAACAAAAAAATGTAAGAATAATTCGCAAAAAAAGATAATAGACCTTCTGTTTGGATGTTAAAAATGTAATACCTACTTTTGCAATGATTCAGAAAAGATAAACAACGTTTTGAAACATCATGAAGTATAAAGGGGAATCAAATATTAACTAATTATTGACACAGTTAAATTTTTCCGACTTCGTTCATGATCTCTCATTATTTTATCTCATCGTCTTATTTTAATCATTGCATGCCACTGCTATCACTTTCATGTCGCAATTGCACTCACAATTCTGTCATGTGTGTATGTATGACATTTTTACTCGTTACTTTGTCAATATTCAATACTCAATACTCGTTTATTGACCCAGTTGAACTTAACAGTTTTTTAGTGCTACTCAGAACACATTAAAAGTTGCATTCGATAGATAAAATACACTCAAGGATGGAGTATTGCTAAAAATATTTTGTCATTCATGTACAGTTCAGGTTATTTACAGAGTGACCTGCTGACATATAAGCTCATCAAGGACCTCCTGAATACTGTAGAAAGCCTCTCCAACCAAGTGGGCCCTCAAGTGGAACTTGAACATTTTCAGACAAATTTGGAATTAGGTTAAACAGTTTTGGTTCAAAGTAAAATATTGAGCTTTTAAACAGAGTTACTCTAAATTTGTCTACCGTAAACATCCTTTTTGTTTAGTATGATATTTGTGATCAGGGACTGAAAACCTTTCTTTATGTTTGTAAAACAATATTTACTGTATATTAAAATAAGTGAGCAGCCCATGTAAGGATTCCACTTGATCGGAAATGCTCCCTACAACTCTCCCGTTGCTCCAAGTCCCAGACGACTGTCAAATCCATCTTTTGTTGGAAGAATATTCTATTAAACAACGCTGTATTGTAATAGCTCCAGAATTCAAGGCTATATCTAAGCCTCGATTTAAATAAGCCAAAATAACCTAGCTTGAGAACCTCTTGTGATGAAAATGAGGAAAGTTCACTTGGATCATAATCATACATAGTGGTAATCTTGACTTTATATGATCTAAACATTTTCACTATACCAATCTAATATAATTACAATGTAGGAGTATGCCACACCACGTGTTGCATAAGATGCCTCGCTAAGTTGCTTGCAACTCCTAAAATCTATAGTTCATTTAATGTTGAGATGTCCTGCGGATAAAACATCTGTTTGCATAAATAATTGTGTCACTCTGAAAGATATGCTTCAATAACCCTCCATAAAATTCCATACCTGGACTTGCACCATCATAGAACTTATTCTTGTCTATGTAGAAATGTAGTTTCATGGACACAATAGGGTTGCCGAGATAAAATTGACACATCGGTTACCTTCCTGTACTCAGGTTAATCGTTTCAACTATACGATATAAACCGTCTAGAAGTGAAGATTCCTAGGGTTAATAATATAATAGTATAGTTGTACATATATACTTTGTACATTTTAATAGCTTTTTACAGTAATACTTGCGAGGTACTGTCACTAGGTGGGCTGCCAACGCGAGATGCTATCACTATCTAGCTGTAAAAATTGAAATTAAATATGGATTCTTTTATTTCTATAGCAACAAACCTAAGTACCCCTAAATTCACACCATTGTCGGCCGGGACTCGTGGCGTAGTCCTGTAATCCAGCTACTTGGAGGTCACTTTGACAGGTCCCCACTGTCCCCTGGGTTAGTCGTCAGGTCTCTGACGTCACACCCACGACCGCTAGGCTGTGGAGGTCGACGTGGACCTATAGGGCATAGTTGGCGTAGGACTATGAAGATTACATAGACCTATACCTACTATAGAGAGTAGTTGTAAACAGGACTATGAAGATAGCATAGACCTGTAACTACTACAGGGTGTAGGAAGGAGTACTGGAAAGTACACGTGGGTGTGTGACGGAGGGGTCTGGGGCAAGCTCAGGGGACTCTGGGGCCCCTGCAAGTGCTGGAGAGGAAGGATTCCGGGTGAGGGCTGGTTTTTTGCACCTCCTACTCACTTTTAGGAATTACTAGGAATAAGAAAATAATTTTTTCAGATATAGGGTTGGTATCAAATGTCTAATCGTATTGAAGACCCGATTTGGTTGTAGTTTGCTATTATATTAGTTTTAAGTAAAATTATATAGTTTTGTTATATCTTTAAATATCAAGAAGCAAAGGATATTTTTTGAATATTACCCAAAGACAAACTTAGATTACTGCACCACCACTGTACTTATTATTTTGTTTGCTCTTGCTCCATTTACAACTGTGGTTGGAATATTTAGGAATATTTGGAATATTTACATCCTAATAATATTAGATTTCAGCGATAAGTGGAGTATTCATTTACCTTAAAAATTCCTTTATATATAAGATGGTCAGAATTTATAATATATATAATAATAATATAATAATATATAAAGACTCCATTTGAAAAAAGCCGGCAATAACATGCTAAATAAAAGTTTGCTGGACTATTCTTTTGAACTAAAGTACCAATTACAGCTCTAAAAATATTGATAATATCTTTCTGTTTATAAAGAAACAAACATGTGGTGTAATCTTCATGTACTTTTAACTGTACATTTTGATCAAATATTAATTATTGTTTATAAAAGACAATGTTACTACCTAACCTTAAATTTCTAGACTGATATCAAACCCATCTTAATTTAGTTTCAAAGGAGTAGGCTTCTCTGAGCTGATATATAATATATATATATATATATATATATATATATATATATATATATATATATGTCAGTTTTCTTGATTGGTAAACAATGCAAAATCAACATTGGCGTCGGAAATATAATTCACTCGAAACAGTCATGGTCATATACGTCCAACAATTACTACACTGTGTGCAAAGCGACGGGTAACTACTAGCAGTGCAAATATAAGAGACAGTGTATTCTAACGTTCGCTTTATATTTAAAGACTATTATGAAACCTAAATTATTTAACGTTTGACAAAAGTAGGCTTCTCAGATCTGTGTATTTATCTTGATCGGGAAAGAGGGAGAAACATCAGTGGATCAAAAATACAATGATCGGAGTAAATTGAAACCACCATCAATATTCAATTCTTAACACATTTTCTTGATCGCTGTAAGAGGCAAACTATACAATGGCGTTTAGACTAACATTTACTCGAACTAGATTTGATCATACAAGTTCAAAACATGAGAACTTACGTGAAAAGCCTTAGTAGTTTTATAAATATTTATATCCAAGAATTAATCTATTTCATGGTAAATGCATATTCTCTTAGACATCCTACAACGACGTAGTTTATGTGCGTTTTACCGCTGCAAATGAGATAAGTTGGAAAGGAACAATCGAGGTCTAGTGAGTGTTGTGCGTTTTTGGTGTGAAATTGACGTTAATTTTGTTAATACATAGTTACTATCTCTTAGTTTATGGTTAAAGAGATTAAAGAAATATGTCAAATAGAATACTGATTGCACATTTTCTGTTAAAAGTTAAATGCCTCTTCATATTAACTTAAAATTTTTATGTGCAGATTTTCCAAAATTAATAACACTGTGTAATAGCTATGTGGTTGTTAATTTACAGAAAGTATTTTGTATTTATTATTATATTAGATCCCTGAAACTGTTTTACATTGTTACGCTAATATAAGGTGGTTAGCATAAATATATATCCTTACGAAATAAAAGAAATAGCGGTATAATATTAAAGATTGTTATAATTTAGAGAACAACTCGTTAAAAAACTAACCTAAACATGATTGAAATTAAATAAGTTTAATTAAGTCATTATAAAATAAGCAGATAAATACTGGATTAGTTATAAATACTAGACGAACGTTTAATTTTGATAAGTATGAATCATCTGGGTGTATGTCCTTTTACGAAAAATTTTACGGACCATTCAACTATAATTAAAAATACGAATTAAGATTAATTGTTTGTGACATTTAAATTTTTTGTTTTGTTTTGCTAAATAAATAATGTATTGTGTATTGATATAAAAAATACACGATTTAAGTTTTGCACTTGCCAAAACTTAACATCACCCTGTATAAGGTTATAAGTATAAGTATCTTTAAAATCAATTGGAACAATTTTTTATAATTCCTTAAGAAGAATATTTTCTAATGGAATCAAAACGAATATATCACGTTATGTAGAATACTGAGTGACTAGTCTGATTTATAATCAAAATTTAAGACTTTTTATTGTAAAGTATTCATTGAAACGAGTGGCCAAAAATATATATAGCATAAACTCTTTGAAGCACTGAATAAAATAGTGATATTGCAGGCTGTTAAATATGAATTATTCTTTACAAAATAGAAATACAAATAATAGTTTCTGAAAAATATTGACAATCTTAAAATCTGCCTTTAGTTTATTTTTTGTACAATAGTAATGGGAAAACTGTTTTTATCTATTTAAAATGTGGTAGCAAACAAACATGCAAATGTTTATCAAGTTAGTTTTGAAGTAACCTCTTAGACCTCAGTGTTGAGCTGAATTAATCACTGTCATCATATCCTGGGGATTTTGAAGGCAGAGACCCTTGTCAGATTCGCCAACAAATAAACCTGACCACTGTCACATTTCATCTCACTGTCTACTTGAGCACAAAGTCTCCGAATCAGAAGAGATAAACATACTCAAAACTTACAGTTTGTTTATTGAATGTAAAATCACAAGCTACAACAATAACATCTTGCACCAATAACATCCTGTAACAATAACATCTTGCAATAATAACATCTTACAGCAATAACTAGCTATGCAGATCGGCGGGCGACATCTATGACCAGTTGGGTCGAGCATAGAGGAAAAATGTTTATATTTAATTGGGTAAGTATATTATTTGCTGATCATTAGCGAAGTCTATCACTCCAGGGGCTGGACAAATGACCTGTATATATATTTACTCGCTTTCGCTCGCCGGGGGGCTCCGCCCCCCAGGCCCCTTAGGGGTGTTACTTTAAGTTCGGGTTCGAGATCAATTTAGGTATTAGCTAATTTTCTATTAGTACAGTTTTGAAATCAGGCAATTTTTTGAGAGTGGGTAATTTTATCAGACTCAATTGTATTTGGGGTAGATAGTAGTTGTTCAATATTCAGGTAGGGAGAAAAAGATAGGATTTCAGTGAAAAAAAGGTGAAGAGGCTGATTTATGAGCTTGATATCAAGGATATTATAAACTATTGCATTTGATCATTTGAAGGTAATAGAGATGGTGGTTTTAAATGAAGAAAATGCTTTTGATGGAATAAATGGGTGGTTGGAATTTCAGTACAAAAATATGTATGAATTTTGAAATGAGTAAAAGTAAGTTGGCTGTTTGTCGGTTAACCTACGCTCAGGCATTGAGGTTAGCGTATTCAGTCTCGCCACAGGGATGCACAAAACGCAGAGACCATGTATATGTACACATTTATAACAACAAGTAGCTTATTAAATCAGCTTTGGTTTTAAGTGCAAATAGTTAGTTATGTTTATGGCATAACTTATGGTTGAATGCAATGGTATAGAACAGGTTGTTAAATTGTTAAAGTATTGATTAAATATGTCAGATGGTTGATGGCATGAAAACACGATGACTTAGACAATGTTAATGAATGGTGAATTGACTTTGAGGTAAAAGAATTGGGTTTATTTTTTAGGATGAAAAGAATATTGCTGTTTAATTAATTTGTCATTATTCGTTTTAAGCAAAAGAGATGGTTGATTTTGTGTGTGTTGAATATGAATAGTGGTTTAAAAATATAGAATAAAATGTGTTTGGAATTTTGAAAAGAACAGAAAATCAGTTGTTTGCCCGTCGGTTTACCAACGCTCAGATATTGAGGTTGGCGTATCCAGTCTCGCCACGGGGAGGCCGGCAAACTTAGAGACCATATCTATTTACATATTTACACAAAACGGGGAGTTTTATTCTGGCAGATCCCCTTGCCTAATGCTAATAAAGTCATCAGGGAGTTTTGGTAAAGCAGTTCCCTTTGCCTACTGCTAATGAAATCATCAGGGAGAGTTTTTGGTTAAAGCAGTTCCCTTTGCCTACTGCTAATGAAATCATCAGGGAGTTTTGGTAAAGCAGTTCCCTTTGCCTACTGCTAATGAAATCATCAGGGAGTTTTGGTGAAGCAGTCCCCTTTGCCTACTGCTAATGAAATCATCAGGGAGTTTTGGTAAAGCAGTTCCCTTTGCCTACTGCTAGGTCAAATCACGACGGGGAGTTTTTTTTTAAGTGGCAGATCCCCTAGCCTACTGCCGAAGACTTAATCAGTGTTTAGAAGGAGCTCGTCATATACAATATTCTTTGCATAGGCGACTCCTTCTACTATTCTGTCGTCTGGTACAAGAACGACGATGTCGTCTGGACGTCTCACTCTGCTCAACAGGACGTAGAGCTGGCCATGAGTGAAGCAGTCCGTTCTCAGGTCGACTCCGACGTACTCAATTGTCTGGCCTTGGCTCTTGTGACCAGTCATGCAGTACGCCAACATGAGGGGGAACTGACGGCGACAAACCCGGAGCGGCGATCCTTCGGCAAACGCGAACCTGAACGTAATCCGGGGAATTCCGATAGGTTGCGTGTTGCCGATAAGTCTGACGGTGATCAGTCGGCTGCTGATCGCCGTCACAATGACTTTGGTGCCGTTCACGAGTCCATCACCGATATTTAAGTTTCTCATGATTAAGCATACGGAGCCGACCTTGAGACGCAGGACGTGATCTGGCACTCCTTTGCCAGTGGCCTGGTTGAGGAGATTTACGTCCACATCCAGCCCGTCGTCGTCTTCTCTGTCCACGGTGTCCGCGCTTCTCAACTCATGAATGCGCCCGTCCATGAGGTCTAGGATGCGACCGTTGATCTCCTTGACGTTCACATTCAGAGTTGAGAGTATTGCCCGTCTCGCACAAAGATCAGGATCTCGCAGAACACCAGGAGGAAACACATCCGTTATTAAGTCCGCGAGAGAAGTGAGGCATCTCACCCCAGTGAGGGGAATGAGAGACTCTCTCTCGCGGCCTTCTCCAAAAAGTAAAGGATTTATTGTTCCATTGCCTACTCCAAGGAGGAAGTTGGAGTAGTCAATGGAACCACTAGTTCTCTGGGGTGTCGTCAGGGAAAATAGTGTGAACAGTCGCCACAGATGTGACGCCCGAAGTGACACGCACGCGACATCAGCTGGTGTGCGAGCCTTCTCAACGACGGGCGCAATCTGACGGAAGTCCCCGGAGCAGATGAAGATCTTATTCCCGAATGGCACACTACTATTCATGAGATCCCGGAGGGATCTGTCGATCATCTCGAAGATGTAGCGGTGTGCCATCGGGGCCTCATCAAACACAATGAGCTGTGCTGCTCTGATGAGTTCTGCTCGCTGGGACCCGTTGGTGATGTTCCACACAAACTGTGCCGTGACCTAGGTCTAGAGGGAGTCGGAACATGCTATGTGCTGTTGTTCCTCCAGCCATGTTCCTTGCAGCAATCCCTGAGCTAGCCACGGCGAGTGCAACCTGTCGACAACCACGGACATACGCAAGGATGACACGAATCAGAGAGGTCTTCCCATAACCCCCGGGACCGTCCAGAAATATGATTCTAGAAGTGCGTCGGTCACGGGGGTTGAGAAGCAGAGAGCGAACGTACTCAAACACACGGCGCTGGTCTGGGGAGAGTTTGGGCACCCAGTCCTCAACGATGGTTCGCTGGAGGTTCTCGCCGTAGTTGAGTAGCTCTCTACCTAACTCAGTCGTGTCATCCTCGACGTAGGGGAGTCCATGATCTTTCAAGCACGATCCCTGCTGGCGGAGGCTCCGATCGATGTCTATCAAGGTAAGTTTCACCGCCAGTTCAGGGTCGAGAGGGTTCCTTTCTAAGTGATCCTCGCTAAGGTGGTTCTTGAAAGACTCCCACAGAAGAGCAGCGGGAGCTCCCATGTTGCAGAGGATCACGAAGAAGGAACGGAGCCTAGGTCCAGTCATAAACGTAGATGCCTCGCGCAGCGCGTGATTGTATTCTTCTTCGTCTTCCACCAGGCCGAGATTGCGGGCTACGTCCTGAAACGTCCGGCAACCAGGACCGCCACGAGCCAGAAGATCAACGTAACCACGGCAAGGTGTAGACATAAGTAGAATACGAAGGTAGTATTGTTCTCCTCGGTTGGGAGAGACCCACATCAACCTACATACCTTCTCACCACGCTGGCGAGTCGTTACAAAGTGATGGCCATCGGGGTGTTCGTACAATTCCGCAGTACGTGGGCGCTTAGTGTGCACCATGAACTTCTCGTAAAATGTCTGGTACGTGACATTGTCAAAAGTTTCATGGTGCGGGCGATTGAAGTAGACCATAAGCTTGGAGCTTGCTTGAGTGACTGCATCAGAGAGCTGTCTCGGCCGAAAGACAACACTTTGTTTGCCCTCTAAATGCACGGGAAGACACTCAACGGTGGGCTCGAGCTTTGACACAGGAAAGTCGAGAAGACGCCAGCATGCGTCGCTGGCACCCACCATTCTCTTCGTCACGTAATGCTCGACCTCATCCTCTTGTTTCCCCAGGGGAGTGACGGTTACGTTCTGGAGAGAACCGCCTTTCATGAGGTACTTAAAGAGGTACTTGATTACGCGGACGAGTAGAAGCAAGCTCCAAGTTTATGTGCGCCTCGTATTTGAGCAGTAATGCGGAATTGTACGGAACGACCCAGCCATCATGCACTTTGATCTGTCTCCTCCGTGATGTGATAAAGCCTTCGTTTGTGTAGTCTCGTTTGTATTGGACGAACCCCCTCTCGTCCACGTGGGTGGTTTGGCAGGCAGGCTTGGGGTAGAACTTGTTGCAGTGCCCCTTTGCAGAGTCCCAGCACAGGAAGTCGGTGCGGTGGTCAGTACCACATGGACCATGAATCATGTGTTTCAGCACCAACTTCCTGAGTCTTCCAGCGGCTTCCTCCTCCGAAGGGATGTCTGCGCGTATTACGGAGTCAATGTCACGTGCCTGTACCGGTCCATCGCCGTCAATTTTAAACACAATGTGGGCATGAGGAAGGCCCCTCATTTGCATTTCAATGACATAGACGATGTAAACCGGACGGCTAAACATTGCTCCGCTGCGCAGATCTCGGAGGAGTTCGCCAAGTTTAATCTGGAAGATTCTGCAGGCTGTTGAGGGGTCACTGCGCCCGCTGTTGTGAGGGCAGGCCTTCTTGTTTTCCTCCCAAGTAGCACTGAAGGTGAACGTCAGGAAAAACGTAGGTGAACCCAGACGAGACACAAGGCCCATTGCGTTCTCGTAATGTACCTTCATGTATCTGGGTCCACCGGTAAACGAACTTGGGAGGTAAACTTTTCCAGCCTGCACCCCACCCTCACCCAAGACTGTTTCATCGCGGGTGATGTCGCCTAAAACCTGCCCACCAGCTTGCCTACCCCGTTGAGCTTCAAGGAGCTCGTCCAGTGGTCCTATCCTCAAGGAATTTTGAGCAGCAGAACGCGTTTTGGGAGAAACGAATAAATCTTAGACGCTCCTCCTCGTACCTCGCGAACATCTCGACCTGCCATGCTTGAGACAGCCTGCCGAAATGCGAGAAACGGGGATCGGAGAGGAGGAGACATCTAGAGTAATTGTATTGTGAAAGTTTCCCCCCGTGGTTGTCTAAGCGCCCAATATGCCACCCTAAATTACCTTGAGGATAGAGCAACGGATATTGGAAAGGCTCCATTAAGGGGCTAAAGAGGTCAACGGAAGACGGACGCCTATCACTCTTCTTCCAGATGGTCAATTTTCTTGGATCAGTTATGGTGTCTTCATTGCTCAATACAGCGTGCACTTCAATGCCTGTTTGCCTATCTCCAAGAACAGGGCCATGGGTAGATCTGCTGGTCACTTCAAATTCCAAATAAGCGTTGACTGAAGGCTCATCACTCAATCTACGGAAATCATTGATGAAAGGATTACAGGAAAGAAGATATGTATTAATTTCATCAATGACTTCTGAGTTCAATGATCTACCCATGGCAATGTTTTTGCGCTCCTCGCCATCATCTATGTACAGGCGGCACCGGTTCACAAACTGGACATCACCTCCCTTGGTCCTAAACTTTTGACCTGGAGCGTCCAGACTGTGAACCTGGTGGTACATCTTACCTTCGATCTTAAAGAAGGCGAGGCCTGAAGGATGACGGTACCCCCCAGTCACCTCGAGAGCGCAGAAGGCAAACAAGTCATTGTAGGCACGGGCTCGTTCGATGAACAGACGGTTAGAATAGAAACTGGCGTCCAGAGGAGGTAAATTATGGACTTTATAAGATCCCTCACCGCAACACCATTTCTTCCTATCCTTCTCTTCATCGAACAGCCTTGCATGACAATGAGGACACTTTGAAATGTTTTCGTCCCATAAACTTATTTTTTTTAGTTTGTAAGAATTAATATAGACTAAATTATCTATTTTCCAATACGCCATTGGGCCATGTTCAACTACACGTCGTGCTAGTATGTTGGAAATGTGCCTTAATTCTGTCAATTTAGGATTTTTTATTCGAAATATTTGTACTTTTTGTAAATTTGTGTTAGGATGTTTTTCTGTATAACGCTGAACAGCACCCCTGTGAACTTCAGGATGCTGCTCAGTGTAGCGCTGAACAGCATCTCGATGGACCTGAGGATGTTGCTCAGTGTAACGCTGAACAGCATCTCGGTGGACCTGAGGGTGCTGCTCAGTGTAACGCTGGACAGCATCTCGGTGGACCTGAGGGTGCTGCTCAGTGTAACGTTGAACAGCATCTCGGTTGACTTGAGGGTGCTGCTCAGTGTAACGATGAACAGCATCCCTGTTGACTTGAGGATGCTGTTCAGTATATCTTTTCACTGCGTCCCTGTTGACTTGAGGATTGTTTGAGGAGTACTTTTTCTTTGAATTTTTTTATCTGCTCCTCCTTAGTGGTTGAAAGAGTTTTAGGGCGGCCACGTTTCACTTTTTTAGGTCTACCCGGCCCCTTTTTAACTGGAGCACAGACGGACATGGTACTTATTTGTAATGGCGGTAAAGATTCGACAATGCTTAAACAAGTAGAATTAGGATCTTTGATTATTGGCTCAGGAGGAGAGGACACTGATAGCGTAGGGAACATATCCAGTCTACCTGTGCGCAGCATTTCAGCCAAATGGGGGCGCATTGATGGTATATCATAGCGCAGTTTGGCTGGGTCCCGGCCAAGGGCAAGTGAAGTAGCATTAGCAATGGCGAATACGCCGCAGTCAAAACCGTTTTCTTGCCTTTGGACGGGAATAAATGCTGGAACGATGGATAGGTCCGGGAACAGAAGGGAGAGCAGCTTAGTTTGGTCTGCAGTGAGGTGGGCACTGTTCAGACTGTCGTACACATACAAATTACTGCCATCGTGGAAGACCACAATCCAATGACCGATAGAACTGGCGTCGATCTTCCCCGAGAACAGAATTTGTATGTGAGGTGTAGCGACAGCCGAAACAACCACCTTCCATTGCATCAATGGCCAAACAGCTTACAGGATGATACTCAGTGTTTTCATCCAGTATGCTTCCGAACCTATCCATATGGTCAGTACTAAGATAGTCCCCACTCTCAACCTCTCTTACCATTCCCTCGAGGAATGCATTCATTTTAAACGTCAAATAAAAAGGAATAAAAAAATTAAACAATAATTAAATAGGAATATAAGCTTCAATTAAGAACACAAAAAACACAACGAGAACACAAGGAACAGTCAGAAAAAAGGGCAAAATGTTGCCTAATAGTACAGCGAAGAAGCAGAAATAGTCACTTGGACGTCAACAACAGTGCCCGCCTCTATCTACAATTTAGCTGATTTCAATAAATATTAAAAAGTTAAAAAGGAAGTTATAAGCTTTAACTAAGTAAAAAAATAATAAAAAGATATAAGATAAAAAACAACGAGAACACAAAAGAAAAGTAAGAAAATTGGTCACAATATGGCGTAATAAGAAAGAAAAGAAAGCAAAGAAGTAGAATAGAAGTAGTCACTTGGATGTTAAGAACGATGAACGTGAACTTTTATTTAAACGTAAAATACATATATTTTTTACTGAAACAGTCAATCCATTAAGGAAACAACAAAAAAATAAAGCCTAGTATAAAACCGAAAATATTCAGCCAAGTTAAGAGTACGGCTATTCAAGTAGTCAATGTAGACTGAGTAGGAACGTAAAGTTAAGTTTGGATTTCATAGACATCTAGGGATATCAACTCCTACGTACCGTACAGAAGTCGCTAAGGCCATCAATTCTCTTCACTAGGATCCCTAATGTTGTCCCGACACAAAACTATCACTTCGGAAAGCAGCAACTGAATTTTGCTGTTGACTTTTGGAAACGCGAATGAAGATGGGTGGAAAAATAGCAAAAAATGACAGTTTTTTGCAAATATCTCGTAAACGGTAAGAGATATCGAAAAAATGACGAAATTTTTTCCACCCCTGGACCGTCCCCCACCCCTCTGAATTATTTTTCCCTATCTATCGACACCAAAAAAGTTAACCTAGGACTATCTTTACGTTAACCCCCCCCCTCCCCCCACCCTTCCTCGCAATGTCCCTATCTACTATATCACAAAATTATTTATTTCTCGGGATTGGGTAAACATATTGAGACACTTCAAACTGTTTATTGGTGTAGAATTTCACGATGCATCTTATGGTGTTATTATTTATTTTCTAAAAATTTGTTTTTTTTATTAGAAATTTTTGAAAATTTTCAAAAAATACGTTTTTCAACTTCTCGCGCCTCCTGTATATACACTTTAAGAGATAGAGCAAAAGTTTAAATTGCAAACTTGTAGAGAGTTTCAAGGAGAATACTGTAAGTGGGCTCCGTTTTTCGATAGGATGCTTCGTTAAGTCACAATCGAGCGCCTACGAAAGGTCTACACGGGGAGAAAATGCGTCCGCCATTTTGATTTTTTTAAGGGGTTGAAAATGAAAAATTCTCACTTTTCGGGATTTTCCTGGTGGTTACACGTGGAAAGCTATCTGTGTACCAAATTTCAAGTCTCTAACTCATCTGGAAGTAGGTTAGAATTAGTATGCGTGAGTGAGTCAGTCAGTTACACATGCGGTTGTATATATATTAGACTCGCCTTCGGCTCGTGGGGGCTACGCCCCCAGGCCCCCAAAGTAAACGCTTGCAAATTCGGGGATAAGCGGAATTCGGTGACTGGTTAAGTCCGGACATTAAGTAAATGACAAGGGATTTAAAAATTGACCTTTTTCATAGATTTTTTTCCGGATTCGTAAAAACTTTTGACTTTGAGGGCATTTTGCGGTTAAACCGTTAGAGATACGACAAAAAGTGACTGGACCTTTCTTGTTGGAAATTTAATTTTGTCTTTCGATTTTGCCCTCAGATCTGATCTACGACCTATGGTTTAGCCAGAAATGAGCTCGGGAGAAAAGTCTGCACGGGTCAGCTATCTTGAATTGTTTAGTATAAACATAATAAAAACCGACCTCAAGGCAGTATTTTAAGTCGAACAGGGGGTTTAATATCACCAGGAGACTATCTAGTCAAGGCGAGAAATTCCCTGGGTGGGTGATTAATGTTAAGGAGGTTAAGACAAGAGGGGGTTTAATTTCGTCAGGATATTGTCTGGTCATATGAACAAATTCCCAGGGGGGGTTAAGTTACCGGGGGATAAGTCTCCAGGGGGTTATCTGGTCATACCAGGATCTTCCCAGGGGGGGGGGTTAAGAGATTTGGTGACTGGTAAAATTCGGACATGAGGTCATGGCAGGAAATTCCCTGGGGGGGTTTAATGTTACCAGGGGGGTTAACACATCAGGGGGTTGAATGTACAGGAGGTTATCAGGTCATACCAGGAAATCCCCGGGGGGGGGGGGTTAATATTACCGGGGGTTAATGACACACTTGGGCCTTTTTTAGAGGGTATTGTGTCTGTGAACATAATAAATATTCCTCTGTCCCTATCTACTATTGACGCTTAGCTAACGCTCAGCCAACTCCCGAAGTCACTGAACCTTTTCTGTAGATCACGTGATTTCCTAAATCCCGTTTAAAATTTGTTTTGAGTTACGACCAACCGTTTAGCCGCTATCAAGCCCGGAATGTAAATTTGTAGGCGAAAATGTCCAATATTTTCACTTAATCGCGTTTTGCGGTCAAACTAAGGGAAATATAGTAAAAAGTCACTGGACCTTTTTTGTAGGTCATCTTATTTCCTAAATAAAACGTTAGTCTTATTTTGACCTCCGACCAATGGTTTCGCCGCTATCGACCCCAAAAACAAAAGTTTCGCGTAAAAGTTACAACAAAATTGTACATAATCACGTTTTTCGGCCAAACCAATCGAGATAGGGCAAAAGATTACTGGACCTTTTCTGTAGATCGCGCAATTTGCTAATTTGATAGGTCAATCAGATTTGAGCTACGACCAACGGTTCGGCCGCTATCGGGCTTGAAACATTATTTTTATCGAAAAAATCTCTGGAATTTCAAATGTTCGAGCGTTTTGTCGCTTAACCATGGAAGATAGAGCAAAACGTCACTGGACCTTTTTTGTAGTTCACCTCATTCCTGATTATGAATTTTTCGTCAGATCCGAGCTAGCTCCAACGGTTCGCCCGCTATCGGGCTTACAAAAAATGCCTGCAGGGGTGAAGAATGCGCGATTTTTTTGGGAATTTTTTTGAGGGGTTGAAAATGAAAAATTCTCACTTTTCGGGATTTTCCTGGTGGTTACACGTGGAAAGCTATCTGTGTACCAAATTTCAAGTCTCTAACTCATCTGGAAGTAGGTTAGAATTAGTATACGTGAGTGAGTCAGTCAGTTACACATGCGGTTGTATATATATTAGACTCGCCTTCGGCTCGCTGGGGGCTACGCCCCCAGGCCCCCATTTGGGTGTTGGCTAAATTCGGGGATAAGCGTAGTTCGGTGATTAATTAAATTCAGACGTGAAGTTTCCAAATTTTATGTATCCGTTCTCGAGAATCTTACGGGTCGTAATGCTTCGCTAACGCTCAGCCAAAAGATGTGTGGTGTATAATATTAATCAATTGATGTGGTAGAAGAGTTAAGTTATGTGTTCGTGAAATTTGGAGACAAGAAGAATTTGGTTTTAACCAAAGTCAGAGGACGTATGTATACCATAGTTTAATTTTCCGGATTTACCCAAACTTTTGACTTTGAGGGCGTTTTGCGGCTTAACCGTTAGGGATACGTGAAAAAGTGACTGGACCTTTCTTGTCGGAAATTTAATTTTATGTTTCGATTCCGTCGTCAGATTTTAGCTGCGACCTTTGGTTTAGCCAGGAATGAGCTCGGGAGAAAAGTCTGCACGGGTCAGCTATCTTGAATTGTTTAGTATAAACATAATAAAAACCGACCTTAAGGCAGTATTTTAAGTGGAACAGGGGGGTTTAATGTCACCAGGAGACTATCTAGTCAAGGTGAGAAATTCCCGGGGGGGGGTGATTAATGTTAAGGGAGTTAGACATCAGGGGGTTTAAATTCGTCAGGATATTGTCTGGTCATTTGAACAAATTCCCAGGGGGGGTTAACGTTACCGGGGGATAAGACTCCGGGGGGTTATCTGGTCATACCAGGAACTTCCCAGGGGGGGTTAAGAGATTTGGTGACTGGTCAAATTCGGACATGAGGTCATGCCAGGAAATTCCCTGGGGGGGTTTAATGTTACCAGGGGGGTTAACACATCAGGGGGTTGAATGTACTCAGGAGGTTATCAGGTCATACCAGGAAATCCCCGGGGGGGGGGTTAATATTACCGGGGGTTAATGACACACTTGGGCCTATTTTAGAGGGTGTTGTGTCTGTGAACATAATAATAAAAGCTTTCTCTGTCCCTATCTACTATTGACGCTTAACTATCGCTCAGCCCAGTTTCTAATGTGGAGTTGTATTCACTCGTTAACGTAGCAAAGCAAGTGCAAACTGAATCTGGAATGAATTACACAAATATTAGTCACATAATAATTTAAAAACTCCAAAAATTGCCAATCTACGACAAATATTTAGCTATTTATAGCGTTTTTCTGGCTTATTAAAGGACATACAACAAATAGTTACATTACCTTTTTTGTAGATCCCATCAATTTATAGCCATAACAGTTTTTAGATTTAAGCTAGAACTAACCGTTTGGTCGCTATCGACTCAAGAAACAAAGTTATTTAAAAGAAATTGAGAAATATTTACATTTATTAGCCGAACCATTGGAGATAGAGGAAAATGTCACTGGACCTTTTTTGTAGATCGCATTGATTAGTAATTAAATCAAATTTTTATTCTGTGCTACAATAAGAAGTTTGGCCGAAAAAAAGCCCAGAAAACAAAATCTCACGTAAAACTTAAAAAATCGATACTTTAAAACGCGTAATGCGGCCAAACCGTTGAGGATAGGGCAAAATGTTACAGGACCTTTTTTGTAGATTACGCCATTTACTAAATCCCATTGAAAATTTGTTTTGAGCTACGGCCAACCGTGTAGCAGCTATTGAGCCCGAAAGGTAAATTTTTAGGCGAAAATTTCAAAATATTTTAATGTAATCGCGTTTTTCGGCCAAACCAATTGAGATAGAGCAAAAAGTCACTAGACCTTTATTGTAGATCACTTCATTCCTGATTATGAATTTTTCGTCAGATCGAAGCTAGCTCCAACGGTTCGCCCGCTATCGGGCTTTAAAGGAAAGCCTGCAAGGGCAAAACAGGGGTCCGTTCGGGAATTTTTTTGAGGGGTTCAAAAGTGAAAAACTCCGGTTTTCAGACTTTTCCCGGAGGTTTGAAGATACGTGCGACGTGCGTGCAAAATTTCACGTTTCCAGCACTTCTAGAACTATGTTAGAATTAGTATTACCTATGTGTCAGTCAGTGAGTGAGTTACACATGCGGCTGTATATATATAGGACTCGCCTTCGGCTCGCTGGGGGCTACGCCCCCAGGCCCCCATGATGTACGCTTGCAAATTCGGGGATGAGCGGTTAAATTTACGCTTGCATATTCGAGATAAGAGGGATTTGATGATTGTTAAAATTTGGACATGAGGTCAAGCCAGGAAATTCCCTGGGGGGGTTTTAATGTTACCAGGGGTTAAGACATCGGGGGTTATCTGGTCATACCAGGAACTTCCCAAGGGGGGTTAAGAGATTTGGTGATTGTTAAAATTCGTACATGAGGTTTCATGTTCCCTGCTCTATCCGATTCCGAGAATCGTATGGGTCATATCGCTTCGCTAACGCTCAGCCAATTGATATGTGGTGTATAATAACAATCAATAGACATCGCAGAACAGTTAAGTTATGTGTTTCGCGAAATTAGAAGACAAGAAGAATTTGATGGTAACTAAAGTCAGCGTATATCATAGTTTAATTTTTCCGGATTCACCCAAACTTTTGACTTTGAGAGCGTTTTTACGGCTTAACCGTTAGAGATACGAGAAAAAGTGACTGGACCTTTCTTGTCGGAAATTTAATTTTGTGTTTCGATTCCGTCATCAGATTTTAGCTGCGAGCTTTCGTTTAGCCAGGAATGAGCTCGGGAGAAAAGTCTGCACTGGTCAGCTATCTTGAATTGTTTAGTATAAACATAATAAAAACCGACCTTAAGGCAGTATTTTAAGTGGAACAGGGGGTTTAATATCACCAGGAGACTATCTAGTCAAGGCGAGAAATTCCCGGGGGGGGGGGGGTGATTAATGTTAAGGGGGTTAAGACATCGGGGGGTTTAATTTCGTCAGGATATTGTCTGGTCATATGAACAAATTCCCGGGGGGGGGTTAATGTTACAAGGGGTTAATGACACAACCTGGGCCTATTTTAGAAGGTGTTGTGCCTGTGAACATAAAAAAAACACTTTGTCCCTATCTACTATTGAAGCTTCACTAAAGCTCAGCCAACTCCCGACGTGGAGGGGGGTTTTAGTCACTCGTTAAACGTATTAATACAAGGTCAATCTGGAACCAGCACGAATCGCATTAATTATAGTTGCAAGATTTAAAACCCCTAAAATTGACGACAAAGAATTTGCCTTTTAGAGCATTTACCAGGCTTATGGAAAGATAAACGACAGAAAGCTATTGGACCTTTTTTGTTGATTTTATCAATAGCTAATTATAAATAGTTTTACATTTAAGCTACGGCCTACGGTTCGGCCACTATCGAGCCCGAAATGTAAGTTTTTAAGTGAAATTTTCGACATAATCACGTTTTTACGGCTAAACCATGGAAGATAGAGTAAAAAGTCACTGAAACTTTTGTGTACATCGCATTATTTCGTATTAAAATCAAATTTCTATTCTGGCCTAGAACTAAGGTTTTGTCTGCAATGGAGCACAGAAAACAATATCTCACGTAAAACTTGAAAAATCGATACATAAAACGCGTAATGCGGCCAAACCATTGGGGATAGGGCAAAATGTCATTTAAACATTTTTGTAGATCGCGCTGTTTTATAAATCCCATTGAAAATTTGTTTTGAGCTACGACCAACCGTATTAAGTAGAGCCGCTATGAAGCCTGGAATGTAAATTTGTAGGCGAAAATTTTCAAATATTTTTATTTTAATCGCGTTTTGCGGTCAAACTAATGGAGATATAGTAAAAGGTCACTGAACCTTTTTTGTAGATCATATTATTTCATAAATCTAACCTTTGTTTTATGTTGACCTCCGACCATTTGTTTCGCCGCTATCGACCCCAAAAACAAAAGTTTCACGTAAAAGTTACAAAAAAATTGCACATAATCACGTTTTTCGGCCAAACCAATGGAGATAGGGCAAAAAGTCACTGGACCATTTCTGTAGAGCACGTAATTTTCTAATTTGATGGGTCAATCAGATTTGAGCTACGACCAACGGTTCGGTTCGGCCGCTATCGGGCTCGAAACATCCATTTTAGCGAAAAAATCTCTGGAATTTCAAATGTTCGAGCGTTTTGTTGCTTAACCATGGAAGATAGAGCAAAAAGTCACTGGACCTTTTTTGTAGTTCACTTCATTCCTGACCATGAATTTTCCGTCAGATCCGAGCTAGCTCCAACGGTTCGCCCGCTATCGGGCTTACAAAAAATGCCTGCAGGGGTGAAGAATGCGCGATTTTTCGGGAATTTTTTTGAGGGGTTTAGAAGTAAAAAAGTCCGGTTTTCAGACTTTTCCTCCGGGTCATATTGTGAAAGGTACCTGCGTGCCAAATTTCAAGTTTCCAGCACTTCTAGAACTATGTTAGAATTAGTATCTATACATCAGTCAGTGAGTGAGTGAGTGAGTTACACATGCGGCTGTATATTATATGGGACTCGCCTTTGGCTCGCTGGGGGCTACGCCCCCAGGCCCCCATTTGGGTGTTGGCTAAATTCGGGGATAAGCGTAGTTCGGTGATTGGTTAAATTCAGACGTGAAGTTTCCAAATTTTATGTATCCGTTCTCGAGAATCTTACGGGTCGTAATGCTTCGCTAACGCTCAGCCAAAAGATGTGTGGTGTATAATATTAATCAATTGATGTGGTAGAAGAGTTAAGTTATGTGTTTCGTGAAATTTGGAGACAAGAAGAATTTGGTTTTAACCAAAGTCAGAGGACGTATGTATACCATAGTTTAATTTTCCGGATTTACCCAAACTTTTGACTTTGAGGGCGTTTTGCGGCTTAACCGTTAGAGATACGTGAAAAAGTGACTGGACCTTTCTTGTCGGAAATTTAATTTTGTCTTTTGATTGTGCCCTCAGATTTGATCTACGACCTATGGTTTAGTCGGTACAACGCTTGGAATAAATGTCTGCACTGGTGGGGAAAAGAGCGATTTGGTGATTGGTAAAATTCGGACATGAGGTCATGCCAGGAAATTCCCTGGGGGGGTTTAATGTTACCGGGGGGGTTAACATTTTCAGGAGGTTTAATGTACTCAGGAGCTTATCTGGTCATACCAGGAAATCCCGGGGGGGGGGTTAATGTTACCGGGGGTTAAGACACACCAGGGGGTTTAATTTACTCAGGAGGTTATCTGGTCATACTGGGAAATTCCAGAGGGGGGGTTTATTGTTACTGGGTGTTAACACACACGTGGTTCTCTTTTAGAGGTTGTTGTGTGTGTTAAAATAAATACATTCTCTATGTCACTATCTACTATTGGCGTTTAGCTAACGCTCAGCCAATTCCCTGGGGGGGTTGTAATCACTCGGTAACGTAGTAATAATTGTTAAATCCGGAACCAGAATGAATTGAACAAATCATAGTAGCAAAAAATCTAAAACAACCAAAATGTGCATTTTGTAAAAAAAAACACGATAAATATTTTACCATTGAAAGCGATTTACAGGCTTACTAAAGGATATAAGACAAAAGGCTACTGGACCTTTTTTTATAGATCTCATAGTTTTCTAGTTACTGAATGATAAAGATTTAAACTCCAATCAACGGATCGGCTGATACCGACTCCAGAAAAACAAGATTTATACGTATCAATCACAAAATAATTGCATTTAAACGCGTTTTGCGGTCGAACCATTGTAGATAGGTCAAAAAGTCACTGGACCTCTTTTGTAGATCACTTCATTTTGCTAAATCAAACCTTTGTTTTATTTTGACTTCCGACCAATGGTTTTGCCGCTATCGACACCAAAAACAAAATGTTTCACGTGAAAATTACATAAATTTTGCACATAATCACGTATTGCGGTCATACCAATAGAGATAGGGCAAAAAGTCACTTGACCTTTTCTGTAGATCACGTAATTTGCTAATTTAATGGGTCAATCAGATTTGAGCTACAACCTACCGTTCGGCCGCTATCGGGCTCGAAACATTATTTTTATCGAAAAAATCTCTGGAATTTCAAATGTTCGAGCGTTTTGTCGCTTAACCATAGAAGATAGAGCAAAAAGTCACTGGACCTTTTTTGTAGTTCACTTCATTCCTGACCATGAATTTTTCGTCAGATCCGAGCTAGCTCAAACGGTTCGCCCGCTACCGGACTTACAAAAAAGGCCTGCAGGGGCGAAAAATGCGCAAATTTTCTCGAATTTTTTTGAGGGGTTTAAAAGTAAAAAAGTCCGGTTTTCAGACTTTTCCTGTTGGTTACACGACAACAGGTACCCGCATGCCAAATTTCAAGTTTCCAGCACTTCTAGAACTATGTTAGAATTTGTATACATCCATCAGTGAGTGAGTGAGTGAGTGAGTGGTTTCACATGCGGCTGTATAAGTATTTAGACTCGCCTTCGGCTCGCTGGGGGCTACGCCCCCAGGCCCCCAAATTAAACGCTTGCAAATTCGGGGATAAGCGGAATTCGGTGACTGGTTAAGTCCGGACATTAAGTAAATGACAAGGGATTTAAAAATTGACCTTTTTCATAGATTTTTTTCCGGATTCGTAAAAACTTTTGACTTTGAGGGCATTTTGCGGTTAAACCGTTAGAGATACGACAAAAAGTGACTGGACCTTTCTTGTTGGAAATTTAATTTTGTCTTTCGATTTTGCCCTCAGATCTGATCTACGACCTATGGTTTAGCCAGAAATGAGCTCGGGAGAAAAGTCTGCACGGGTCAGCTATCTTGAATTGTTTAGTATAAACATAATAAAAACCGACCTCAAGGCAGTATTTTAAGTCGAACAGGGGGTTTAATATCACCAGGAGACTATCTAGTCAAGGCGAGAAATTCCCTGGGTGAGTGATTAATGTTAAGGAGGTTAAGACAAGAGGGGGTTTAATTTCGTCAGGATATTGTCTGGTCATATGAACAAATTCCCAGGGGGGGTTAACGTTACCGGGGGATAAGTCTCCAGGGGGTTATCTGGTCATACCAGGATCTTCCCAGGGGGGGGGGGGTTAAGAGATTTGGTGACTGGTAAAATTCGGACATGAGGTCATGGCAGGAAATTCCCTGGGGGGGTTTAATGTTACCAGGGGGGTTAACACATCAGGGGGTTGAATGTACAGGAGGTTATCAGGTCATACCAGGAAATCCCCGGGGGGGGGGTTAATATTACCGGGGGTTAATGACACACTTGGGCCTTTTTTAGAGGGTATTGTGTCTGTGAACATAATAAATATTCCTCTGTCCCTATCTACTATTGACGCTTAGCTAACGCTCAGCCAACTCCCGAAGTCACTGAACCTTTTCTGTAGATCACGTGATTTCCTAAATCCCGTTTAAAATTTGTTTTGAGTTACGACCAACCGTTTAGCCGCTATCAAGCCCGGAATGTAAATTTTTAGGCGAAAATGTCCAATATTTTCACTTAATCGCGTTTTGCGGTCAAAACTAAGGGAAATATAGTAAAAAGTCACTGGACCTTTTTTGTAGGTCATCTTATTTCCTAAATAAAACGTTAGTCTTATTTTGACCTCCGACCAATGGTTTCGCCGCTATCGACCCCAAAAACAAAAGTTTCGCGTAAAAGTTACAACAAAATTGTACATAATCACGTTTTTTCGGCCAAACCAATCGAGATAGGGCAAAAGATTACTGGACCTTTTCTGTAGATCGCGCAATTTGCTAATTTGATAGGTCAATCAGATTTGAGCTACGACCAACGGTTCGGCCGCTATCGGGCTTGAAACATTATGTTTATCGAAAAAATCTCTGGAATTTCAAATGTTCGAGCGTTTTGTCGCTTAACCATGGAAGATAGAGCAAAACGTCACTGGACCTTTTTTGTAGTTCACCTCATTCCTGATTATGAATTTTTCGTCAGATCCGAGCTAGCTCCAACGGTTCGCCCGCTATCGGGCTTACAAAAAATGCCTGCAGGGGTGAAGAATGCGCGATTTTTTGGGAATTTTTTTGAGGGGTTGAAAATGAAAAATTCTCACTTTTCGGGATTTTCCTGGTGGTTACACGTGGAAAGCTATCTGTGTACCAAATTTCAAGTCTCTAACTCATCTGGAAGTAGGTTAGAATTAGTATACGTGAGTGAGTCAGTCAGTCAGTTACACATGCGGTTGTATATATATTAGACTCGCCTTCGGCTCGCTGGGGGCTACGCCCCCAGGCCCCCAAAGTAAACGCTTGCAAATTCGGGGATAAGCGGAATTCGGTGACTGGTTAAGTCCGGACATTAAGTAAATGACAAGGGATTTAAAAATTGACCTTTTTCATAGATTTTTCTCCGGATTCGTAAAAACTTTTGACTTTGAGGGCATTTTGCGGTTAAACCGTTAGAGATACGACAAAAAGTGACTGGACCTTTCTTGTTGGAAATTTAATTTTGTCTTTCGATTTTGCCCTCAGATCTGATCTACGACCTATGGTTTTAGCCAGAAATGAGCTCGGGAGAAAAGTCTGCACGGGGTCAGCTATCTTGAATTGTTTAGTATAAAACATAATAAAAACCGACCTCAAGGCAGTATTTTAAGTCGAACAGGGGGTTTAATATCACCAGGAGACTATCTAGTCAAGGCGAGAAATTCCCTGGGTGGGTGATTAATGTTAAGGAGGTTAAGACAAGAGGGGGTTTAATTTCGTCAGGATATTGTCTGGTCATATGAACAAATTCCCAGGGGGGGTTAACGTTACCGGGGGATAAGTCTCCAGGGGGTTATCTGGTCATACCAGGATCTTCCCAGGGGGGGGGGGTTAAGAGATTTGGTGACTGGTAAAATTCGGACATGAGGTCATGGCAGGAAATTCCCTGGGGGGGTTTAATGTTACCAGGGGGGTTAACACATCAGGGGGTTGAATGTACAGGAGGTTATCAGGTCATACCAGGAAATCCCCGGGGGGGGGTTAATATTACCGGGGGTTAATGACACACTTGGGCCTTTTTTAGAGGGTATTGTGTCTGTGAACATAATAAATATTCCTCTGTCCCTATCTACTATTGACGCTTAGCTAACGCTCAGCCAACTCCCGAAGTCACTTAACCTTTTCTGTAGATCACGTGATTTCCTAAATCCCGTTTAAAATTTGTTTTGAGTTACGACCAACCGTTTTAGCCGCTATCAAGCCCGGAATGTAAATTTTTAGGCGAAAATGTCCAATATTTTCACTTAATCGCGTTTTGCGGTCAAACTAAGGGAAATATAGTAGAAAGTCACTGGACCTTTTTTGTAGGTCATCTTATTTCCTAAATAAAACGTTAGTCTTATTTTGACCTCCGACCAATGGTTTCGCCGCTATCGACCCCAAAAACAAAAGTTTCGCGTAAAAGTTACAACAAAATTGTACATAATCACGTTTTTCGGCCAAACCAATCGAGATAGGGCAAAAGATTACTGGACCTTTTCTGTAGATCGCGCAATTTGCTAATTTGATGGGTCAATCAGATTTGAGCTACGACCAACGGTTCGGCCGCTATCGGGCTTGAAACATTATTTTTATCGAAAAAATCTTTGGAATTTCAAATGTTCGAGCGTTTTGTCGCTTAACCATGGAAGATAGAGCAAAAAGTCATTAGACCTTTTTTGTAGTTCACTTCATTCCTGACCATGAACTTTCCGTCAGATCCGAGCTAGCTCCAACGGTTCGCCCGCTATCGGGCTTACAAAAAAAGCCTGCAAGGGTAAAGAATGCGCGATTTTTCGGGAATTTTTTTGAGGGGTTTAAAAGTAAAAATTCCCGGTTTTCAGACTTTTCCTGTTGGTTATACGGCAAAAGGTACCTGCGTGCAAAATTTCAAGTTTCTAGCACTTCTAGAAGTAGGTTAGAATTTGTATACATATATCAGTCAGTCAGTCAGTTTCACATGCGGCTGTATATATATATAGGACTCGCCTTCGGCTCGCTGGGGGCTACGCCCCCAGGCCCCCATGATGTACGCTTGCAAATTCGGGGATAAGAGCAATTTGGTGATTGGTAAAATTCGGACATGAGGTCGTGCCAGGAAATTCCCTGGGGGGTTTAACGTTACCAGGGGTTAAGACATCAGGGGGTTATCTGGTTATACCAGGAACTTCCCAAGGGGGGTTAAGAGATATGGTGAGTGGTAAAATTCAGACATGAGGTCATGCCAGGAAATTCCCTGGGGGGGGTTTAAAGTTTACCAGGGGGGTTAACACATCAGGGCGTTTAATAATTTACTCAGGAGGTTATCTGGTCATACCAGGAAATCCCGGGGGGGGGTAATGTTATCGGGGGTTAATGAAACACACCAGGCCCCCTTTCGGGTGTTGGCCAGATTCGGGGATAAACGGAATTCGGAATTATCTTGGACCTATGTTATTTAATTTTTCAGTTTTAAACCAAAATTTTGACTTTAATGGCGTTTTATACGGGTTAACCGTTAGAGATACGAGAAAAAGTAACTGGACCTTTCCTGTCGGAAATTTAATTTTATCGTTCGATTCCGTCGTCAGATTTGAGCTGCGAACTTTGGTTTAGCAAGGAATGAGCTCGGAAGAAAAGTTTGCACAGGTCAGCTATCGTGAATTGTTTATTATAAACGTAATAAAAACAGACCTTAAAAGGCAGTATTTTAAGTTGAACAGTTGGTTTAATATCATCAGGAGATTATCTAGTCAAGCCAGGAAATTCCCTGGGGGGGGGGGGTTAATGTTACCGGGGGGTTAACACATCAGGGGGTTTAATTTACTCAGGAGGTTATCTGGTCATACCAGGAAATCCTCGGAGGGGGGTTAATGTTACCGGGGGCTAATGACACACCTGTCCCTATTTTAGACGGTGTTGTGTCTGTGAACAAAATAAAAATTTATTCTGTCCCTATCTACTATTGACGCATAGCTAACGCTCAGCCAACTTATTATGTGGGGTTGTATTCACTCGTTAACCTAGCAAAGCCTGAATCCTGATTGAATTACACAAATATTAGTCACATATAGGCCTAATTTATATTTAAAACTCCAAAAATTTCCAATTCACGACAAATATTTTGCTATTTATCGCGTTTTTCAGGCTTATTAAAGTACATACAGCAAAAGGTTACTGAACGTTTTTTGTAGAACACGTCGTTTACTAAAACTTATTAAGTCGCATTTTTTGAGCTACGACCAACCGTTTAGACGCTATCAAGCCCGGAATGTAAATTTGTAGGCGAAAATTTCAAAATATTTTCACTTAATCGCGTTTTGCGGTCAAACTAATGGAGATATAGTAAAAAGTCATTTGACCTTTATTGTAGATAATATTATTTCCTAAATCCAACCTTTGTTTTATTTTGACCTCCGACCAATTTTTTTCGCCGCTATCGACTCCAAAAACAAAGTTTTCACGTCAAAATTACAAAAAAATTGAACTTAATCACGTTTTTTCGGCCAAACCAATGCAGATAGGGCAAAAAGTCACTAGACCTTATCTGTAGATCACGTAATTTGCTAATTTGATGGGTCAATCAGATTTGAGCTACGACCTACCGTTCGGCCGCTATCGGGCTCGAAACATTACTTTAAGCGAAAAAAATCTCTGGAATGTCAAATGTTCGAGCGTTTTATCGCTTAACCATGCAAGATAGAGCAAAAAGTTACTGGACCTTTTTTGTAGTTCACTTCATTCCTGACCATGAATTTTTCGTCAGATCTGAGCTAGCTCCAACGGTTTCGCCCGCTATCGGGCTTACAAAAAAGGCCTGCAAGGGTAAAAAATGCGCGTTTTCTTAATAATTTTTTTTGAGGGGTTTAAAAGTAAAAATGTCCAGTTTTCAGACTTTTCCTCCGGGTCATATTACAAAAGGTACCTGCATGCCAAATTTCAAGTTTCCAGCACTTCTAGAACTATGTTAGAATTTGTATCTATATATCAGTGAGTCAGTCAGTCAGTTTCACATGCGGCTGTATAGTATATTAGACTCGCCTTCGGCTCGCTGGGGGCTACGCCCCCAGGCCCCCAAAGTAAGTGCTTAAAATTCGGGGATAAGAGGGATTTAGTGATTGGTTAAATTCAGACATGAGGTCTCCAAATTTCATGTATCCGTTCTCAAGAATCTTACGGGTCGATATGCTTCGCTAACGCTCAGCTAATTGATGTGTGGTGTATAATAATAATCAATAGATATCTTAGAACAGTTAAGTTTATGTGTTCGCGTAATTAGAAGACAAGAAGAATTTGATGGTAACTAAAGTCAGAGATTATGTTTGTATATCGTAGTTTAATTTTCCGGATTTACCCAAACTTTTGACTTTGGGAGCGTTTTAAGGCTTAACCGTTAGAGTTACGACAAAAAAGTGACCGGACCTTTTCTTGTCGGAAATTTAATTTTGTCTTTCGATTGTGGCCTCAGATTAGAACTAGGACCTATGGTTTAGTCGGTACAACGCTTGGGATAAAAGTCTGCACCGGTCAGCTGTTGTGTAAACAGATTTAGTGTAAATAAATTAAAAACTGCCTTTATCAGATTATTAAGTTGATCAGGGGGTTTGATTTAGTCAGGAGTTCATCAAACAGGAAATTCCCGGAAGGGGGGTTAATGTTACCAGGGGGGTTAACACATCAGGGGGTTTAATTTAGTCAGGATATTGTCTGATCATACGAGGAAATTCCCGGGGGGGATTAATGTTACAAGGGGTTAATGACACACGTGGGCCTATTTTAGAGGGTGTTGTGTCTGTGAACATAATTAATAAAACACTCTGTCCCTATCTACTATTTAAGCTTCACTAACGCTCAGCCAACTCCCGACGTGGAGGGGGGTTTTATTCACTCGTTAAAGTAGTAATAGAAGGTCAATCTGGAACCAGCATGAATCGCACTAATTATAGATGCAAAATTTAAAACACCTAAAGGTGACGACAAAGAATTTGCCATTTAGAGCATTTATCAGGCTTACGGACAGATAAACGATAGAAAGCTACTGGACCTTTTTTATAGATCCTATCAATAGCTACTTACAAAAAGTTTTTATATTTAAGCTAGGGCCAACGGTTCGGCCACTATCGAGCACGAAAAGTAACGTTTTAAGTGAAATTTTCAATATAATCACGTTTTACGGCTAAACCATGGAAGATAGAGTAAAATGTCACTGGAACTTATTTGTAGACCACATTGTTTTGTATTAAAATGAGATTTTTATTCTACCCTAACTTTAAAGGTTCCGCTAACGCAGAGCCCAGAAAACAATATTTCACATAAAACTAAAAAAAATAGATACTTTAAAACGCGTAATGCGGCCAAACCGTTGATGATAGGGCAAAATGTTATTTAACCTTTTTTGTAGATCACGCAATTTTCTAATTCCCATTTGAAAATTTGTTTTGAGCTACGAATAACCGTTTAGCCGCTATCGAGCCCGAAAGGTAAATTGTTATGGGCGAAAATTTCTAAATATTTTAATCCAATCTCGTTTTGCGGCCAAACCGATGGAGATATAGCAAAAAGTCACTGGACCTTTTTTGTAGTTCACTTCATTCCTGACCATGAATTTTTCGTCAGATAGAAGCTAGCTCCAACGGTTCGCCCGCTATCGGGTTTTAAAGAAAAGCCTGCAAGGGCAAAAAGGGGTCACTTCGCGAATTTTTTTGAGGGGTTCAAAATTAAAAAATTCCGGTTTTCAGACTTTTCCCGGTGGTTTGAAGACTCCAGCTAGGTGTGTGCAAAATTCGGTGTTTCCAGCACTTCTAGAAGTGGGTTAGAATTTGTATACCCTATCAGTGAGTGAGTCAGTCAGTTACACATGCGGCTGTATATATATGGGACTCGCCTTCGGCTCGCTGGGGGCTACGCCCCCAGGCCCTCATTTGGGTGTTTGGCTAAATTCGGGGATAAGCGTAGTTCGGTGATTAATTAAATTCAGACGTGAAGTTTCCAAATTTTATGTATCCGTTCTCGAGAATCTTACGGGTCCGTAATGCTTCGCTAACGCTCAGCCAAAAGATGTGTGGTGTATAATATTAATCAATTGATGTGGTAGAAGAGTTAAGTTATGTGTTTCGTGAAATTTGGAGACAAGAAGAATTTGGGTTTTAACCAAAGTCAGAGGACGTATGTATACCATAGTTTAATTTTCCGGATTTACCCAAACTTTTGACTTTGAGGGCGTTTTGGCGGCTCAACCGTTAGAGATACGTGAAAAAGTGACTGGACCTTTCTTGTGGGAAATTTAATTTTATCTTTCAATTCCGTCGTCAGATTTTAGCTTGGACCTTTGGTTTAGCCAGGAATGAGCTCGGGAGAAAAGTCTGCACTGGTCAGCTATCGTGAATTATTGTTTAGTACAAACATAATAAAAACCGACCTTAAGGCAGTATTTTAAGTGGAACAGGGGGTTTAATGTCACCAGGAGACTATCTAGTCAAGGCGAGAAATTCCCGGGGGGGGGTGATTAATGTTAAGGGGGTTAGACATCAGGGGGTTTAAATTCGTCAGGATATTGTCTGGTCATTTGAACAAATTCCCAGGGGGGGGTTAACGTTACCGGGGGATAAGACTCCGGGCGGTTATCTGGTCATACCAGGAACTTCCCAGGGGGGGTTTAAGAGATTTGGTGACTGGTCATATTCGGACATGAGGTCATGCCAGGAAATTCCCTGGGGGGGTTTAATGTTACCAGGGGGTTAACACATCAGGGGGTTGAATGTACTCAGGAGGTTATCAGGTCATACCAGGAAAATCCCCGGGAGGGGTTAATATTACCGGGGGTTAATGACACACTTGGGCCTTTTTTAGAGGGTGTTGTGTCTGTGAACATAATAAAATCTTTCTCTGTCCCTATCTACTATTGACGCTTAACTAACGCTCAGCCAGTTTCTAATGTGGAGTTGTATTCACTCGTTAACGTAGCAAAGCAAGTGCAAACTGAATCTGGAATGAATTACACAAATATTAGTCACATAATAATTTAAAAACTCCAAAAATTGCCAATCTACGACAAATATTTAGCAATTTATAGCGTTTTCTGGCTTATTAAAGGACATACAACAAATAGTTACATTACCTTTTTTGTAGATCCCATCAATATATAGCCATAAAAGTTTTAAGATTTAAGGTAGAACTAACCGTTTTGGCCGCTATCGACTCTAGAAACAAAGTTATTAAAAAGAAATTACGAAATATTTACATTTATTAGCCGAACCCATTGAGATAGAGCAAAATGTCACTGGACCTTTTTTTGTAGATCGCATTAATTAGTAATAAAATAAAATTTTTATTCTCTGCTAAAATTAGGAGTTTGGCCGCAATAAAACCCAGAAAACAAAATCTCACGTAAAACTTAGAAAATCAATACTTTAAAAACGCGTTATACGGCCAAACCGTTGATGATAGGGCAAAATGTTACTGAACCTTTTTTGTAGATCACGCCATTTACTAAATCCCATTGAAAATTTGTTTTGAGCTACGACCAACCGTTTAGAGCCGCTATCGAGCCCGAAAGGTAAATTATTAGGCGAAAATTTCCAAAATATTTTAATGTAATCTCGCGTTTTATTGCGGCCGAACCGATGGAGTTAGAGCAAAAAGTCACTGGACCTTTTTTGTAGTTCACTTCATTCCTGATTATGAATTTTTCGTCAGATCGAAGCTAGCTCCAACGGTTCACCCACTATCGGGCTTCAAAGGAAAGCCTGCAAGGGCAAAACAGGGGTCCGTTCGGGAATTTTTTTGAGGGGTTCAAAAGTAAAAAACTCCGGTTTTCAGACTTTTCCCGGAGGTTTGAAGATACGTGCGACGTGCGTGCAAAATTTCACGTTTCCAGGACTTCTGGAAGTATGTTAGAATTAGTATTACCTATGTGTCAGTCAGTGAGTGAGTTACACATGCGGCTGTATATAATATAGGACTCGCCTTCGGCTCGCTGGGGGCTACGCCCCCAGGCCCCCAAAGTAAACGCTTGCAAATTCGGGGATAAGCGGAATTCGGTGACTGGTTAAGTCCGGACATTAAGTAAATGACAAGGGATTTAAAAATTGACCTTTTTCATAGATTTTTTCCGGATTCGTAAAAACTTTTGACTTTGAGGGCATTTTGCGGTTAAACCGTTAGAGATACGACAAAAAGTGACTGGACCTTTCTTGTTGGAAATTTAATTTTGTCTTTCGATTGTGCCCTTAGATCTGATCTACGACCTATGGTTTAGCCAGAAATGAGCTCGGGAGAAAAGTCTGCACGGGTCAGCTATCTTGAATTGTTTAGTATAAACATAATAAAAACCGACCTCAAGGCAGTATTTTAAGTCGAACAGGGGGTTTAATATCACCAGGAGACTATCTAGTCAAGGCGAGAAAATTCCCTGGGTGGGTGATTAATGTTAAGGAGGTTAAGACAAGAGGGGGTTTAATTTCGTCAGGATATTGTCTGGTCATATGAACAAATTCCCAGGGGGGGGTTAACGTTACCGGGGGATAAGTCTCCAGGGGGTTATCTGGTCATACCAGGATCTTCCCAGGGGGGGGGGGGGGGTTAAGAGATTTGGTGACTGGTAAAATTCGGACATGAGGTTCATGGCAGGAAATTCCCTGGGGGGGTTTAATGTTACCAGGGGGGTTAACACATCAGGGGGTTGAATGTACAGGAGGTTATCAGGTCATACCAGGAAATCCCCGGGGGGGGGGGTTAATATTACCGGGGGTTAATGACAACACTTAGGGCCTTTTTTAGAGGGTATTGTGTCTGTGAACATAATAAATATTCCTCTGTCCCTATCTACTATTGACGCTTAGCTAACGCTCAGCCAACTCCCGAAGTCACTTAACCTTTTCTGTAGATCACGTGATTTCCTAAATCCCGTTTAAAAATTTGTTTTTTGAGTTACGACCAACCGTATTTAGCCGCTATCAAAGCCCGGAATGTAAATTTTTAGGCCGAAAATGTCCAATATTTTCACTTAATCGCGTTTTGCGGTCAAACTAAGGGAAATATAGTAAAAAGTCACTGGACCTTTTTTTTGTAGGTCATCTTATTTCCTAAATAAAACGTTGGTCTTATTTTGACCTCCGACCAATGGTTTTCGCCGCTATCGACCCCAAAAACAAAAAGTTTCGCGTAAAAGTTACAACAAAATTGTACATAATCACGTTTTTCGGCCAAACCAATCGAGATAGGGCAAAAGATTACTGGACCTTTTCCTGTAGATCGCGCAATTTGCTAATTTGATGGGTCCAATCAGATTTGAGCTACGACCAACGGTTCGGCCGCTATCGGGCTTGAAACATTATTTTTTATCGAAAAAATCTCTGGAATTTTCAAATGTTCGAGCGTTTTGTCGCTTAACCATGGAAGATAGAGCAAAAAAGTCATTAGACCTTTTTTTTGTAGTTCACTTCATTCCTGACTATGAATTTTCCGTCAGATCCGAGCTAGCTCCAACGGTTTCGCCCGCTATCGGGCTTACAAAAAAATGCCTGCAGGGGTGAAGAATGCGCGATTTTTTGGGAATTTTTTTGAGGGGTTGAAAATGAAAAAATTCCTCACTTTTCGGGATTTTCCTGTGGTTACACGTGGAAAGCTATCTGTGTACCAAATTTCAAGTCTCTAACTCATCTGGAAGTAGGTTAGAATTAGTATACGTGAGTGAGTGAGTCAGTCAGTCAGTCAGTTACACATGCGGTTGTATATATATTAGACTCGCCTTCGGCTCGCTGGGGGCTACGCCCCCAGGCCCCCAAAGTAAGTGCTTAAAATTCGGGGATAAGAGGGATTTAGTGATTGGTTAAATTCAGACATGAGGTCTCCAAATTTCATGTATCCGTTCTCAAGAATCTTACGGGTCGATATGCTTCGCTAACGCTCAGCTAATTGATGTGTGGTGTATAATAATAATCAATAGATATCTTAGAACAGTTAAGTTATGTGTTCGCGTAATTAGAAGACAAGAAGAATTTGATGGTAACTAAAGTCAGAGATTATGTTTGTATATCGTAGTTTAATTTTCCGGATTTACCCAAAACTTTTTGACTTTGGGAGCGTTTTAGGCTTAAACCGTTAGAGTTACGACAAAAAGTGACCGGGACCTTTCTTGTCGGAAATTTAATTTTGTCTTTTCGATTGTGGCCCTCAGATTAGAAACTAGGACCTATGGTTTAGTCGGTACAAACGCTTGGGATAAAAAGTCTGCACCGGTCAGCTGTTGTGTAAACAGATTTAGTGTAAATAAATTAAAAACTGCCTTTATCAGATTATTAAGTTGATCAGGGGGTTTGATTAGTCAGGAGTTCATCAAACAGGAAATTCCCGGAAGGGGGGTTAATGTTACCAGGGGGGTTAACACATCAGGGGGTTTAATTTAGTCAGGATATTGTCTGATCATACGAGGAAATTCCCGGGGGGGATTAATGTTACAAGGGGTTAATGACACACGTGGGCCTATTTTAGAGGGTGTTGTGTCTGTGAACATAATTAATAAAACACTCTGTCCCTATCTACTATTTAAGCTTCACTAACGCTCAGCCAACTCCCGACGTGGAGGGGGGTTTTATTCACTCGTTAAAGTAGTAATAGAAGGTCAATCTGGAACCAGCATGAATCGCACTAATTATAGATGCAAAATTTAAAACACCTAAAGGTGACGACAAAGAATTTGCCATTTAAGAGCATTTATCAGGCTTACGGACAGATAAACGATAGAAAGCTACTGGACCTTTTTTATAGATCCTATCAATAGCTACTTACAAAAAGTTTTATATTTAAGCTAGGGCCAACGGTTCGGTTCCACTATCGAGCACGAAAAGTAACGTTTTAAAGTGAAATTTTTCAATATAAATCACGTTTTTACGGCTAAACCATGGAAGATAGAGTAAAATGTCACTGGAACTTATTTGTTAGACCACATTGTTTTGTATTAAAATGAGATTTTTATATCTACCCTAACCTACCTAACTTTAAAGGTTCCGCTAACGCAGAGCCCAGAAAACAATATTTCACATAAAACTAAAAAAATAGATACTTTAAAACGCGTAATGCGGCCAAACCGTTGATGATAGGGCAAAATGTTATTTAACCTTTTTTGTAGATCACGCAATTTTCTAATTCCCATTGAAAATTTGTTTTGAGCTACGAATAACCGTTTAGCCGCTATCGAGCCCGAAAGGTAAATTGTTGGGCGAAAATTTCTAAATATTTTAAATCCAATCTCGTTTTGCGGCCAAACCGATGGAGATATAGCAAAAAGTCACTGGACCTTTTTTGTAGTTCACTTCATTCCTGACCATGAATTTTTCGTCAGATAGAAGCTAGCTCCAACGGTTCGCCCGCTATCGGGTTTTAAAGAAAAGCCTGCAAGGGCAAAAAGGGGTCACTTCGCGAATTTTTTTGAGGGGTTTCAAAATTAAAAAATTCCGGTTTTCAGACTTTTCCCGGTGGTTTGAAGACTCCAGCTAGGTGTGTGCAAAATTCGGTGTTTCCAGCACTTCTAGAAGTGGGTTTAGAATTTGTATACCCTATCAGTGAGTGAGGTCAGTCAGTTACACATGCGGCTGTATATATATGGGACTCGCCTTCGGCTCGCTGGGGGCTACGCCCCCAGGCCCCCATGATGTACGCTTGCAAATTCGGGGATAAGAGCAATTTGGTGATTGGTAAAATTCGGACATGAGGTTCGTGCCAGGAAATTCCCTGGGGGGTTTAACGTTACCAGGGGTTAAGACATCAGGGGGTTATCTTGTTATACCAGGAACTTCCCAAGGGGGGTTAAGAGAGTATTGGTGAGTGGTAAAATTCACTTCAGACATGAGGTTATGGCAGGAAATTCCCTGGGGGGTTTTAAAGTTACCAGGGGGGTTAACACATCAGGGCGTTTAAATTTACTCAGGAGGTTATCTGGTCAAACCAGGAAATCCCGGGGGGGGGTAATGTTATCGGGGGTTAATGAAACACACCAGGCCCCTTTCGGGTGTTGGCCAGATTCGGGGATAAGCGGAATTCGGAATTATCTTGGACCTATGTTATTTAATTTTTCAGTTTTAATCAAAATTTTGACTTTAATGGCGTTTTACGGGTTAACCGTTAGAGATACGAGAAAAAGTAACTGGACCTTTCCTGTCGGAAATTTAATTTTATCTTTCGATTGTGCCCTCAGATTTGATCTTACGACCTACCGTTCAACCACTATCAGGCAGAATGTTAAAGGGGGTTAAGACATCAGGGGATTTAATTTAGTCAGGATATTGCCTGGTCATATTAACAAATTCCCAGGGGGGTTAATGTTACAAGGGGTTAATGACACACGTGGGCCTATTTTAGAGGGTGTTGTGTCTGTGAACGTAATAAAAAACTCTGTCCCTATCTACTTTTGAAGCTTCACTAACGCTCAGCCAAATCCCGATGTGGAGGGGGGTTTTAGTCACTCGTTTAACGTATTAATACAAGGTCAAACTGGAACCAGCATGATTCGCACTAATTATAGTTGCAAGATTTAAAACCCCTAAAATTGACGACAAAGAATTTGCCTTTTAGAGCATTTACCAGGCTTACGGAAAGATAAACGACAGAAAGCTACTGGACCTTTTTTGTTGATTTTATCATTAGCTAGTTATAAAAAGTTTTACATTTAGGCTACGGCCAACGGTTTCTGGTGCCACTATCGTAGTCCCGAAAAATGTAAGAAGTTTTATTTAAGTGAAATTTTTCGGACGATAATCAACGAGTTTATCTATTAAACGGCTAAACCAATTTGGAGAGATAGAAGTAAAAAGTCACTGAAAACTGATTGTGGTAAATCAGCATTATTTTGTATTGAAAATCAAATTTTTATAATTCTTGTGCCTACGGAACTAAGATTTTGTTCTGGCTGGAAATAGAGCCCGAGAAAACAAAGATCTACTCACTGTAAAACTTAAAAAAAAATCCCCCAGAAAAACTTTAATAACGCAGTTGATGCGGCCAAAACCATTGAGGATGTTAGCGCAGAAAAGTTACTGTGACCTTTTTTTGTTAGAATCCACGCTAATTACTAAATCCCCATTTGAAAATTTGTTTTTGTGAGCTTAACGACCAACCGTTTTAGAGCACGCCTAATCGAGCCCGAAATGTAAATT